>NW_020956608.1:115015-160830 GCF_003031625.1 Empidonax traillii
ACCAGCTCACTCACTCACAGCTTTCTAAGTACAAACTACACGGTTTGTGCAATTCACCTGTCTTAGTAACATAAAGTCTAAAATGGCTGAGGGTCATGGAACTTATTTTAAAGGTTTGTAAATGCTTCTGGTCAACTGCCACTCTGTAACAGCAAATACACAGGATCATAAATGGTTATCAAGGAGTGCATTCATTTCTTTAAAGGTGGGAGACAAAGACAAGAATTGAATACTGATAGGAGAGTAATGAATTATGTCCTTACTAATTTAACACAGGTTTATGACCACAGTTATTTAGGGTCAACAAACAAGCCGACCAACGAGAGATTTTCATTTTAAATACCTCTTAGGATGTGCCTGGATTAAACTCATCAACATATGTGCTTCCTTTTAACTTTACCACACTCTTTCAATATATGCCAGAGGCACTGCAAAGGTTTTAGCAACGTGAGGTACTGGAATACACACTGGAATTATCAAAATCAGATCAGTGATGGCGTAATCAATATGAGCTGCTGCCTTGGAAAATTCCAAGAGATATTCACATGCATCTTGCTTTATTCACTGCATGTACCTAAATTTAGGGGCACTTTATTTCTAGTTGCTAGTTGACCTGATAGAGACCTTCTTGGCTTGCTAAGCAGTGTCTTTCAAAAATAAATAAACCCAAAGCTTTGTGAAACAAACCATGCAGATTTCTAGTCCCTCCTGACTCAGAGGTATATCTATATGTGAATTTATTTGCATATGCCAAGGAAGCATAAAAGCATGTCAAGTGAACCAAACTAAAAAAAGTGTGAAAACTAACTTTAGAGATGTTCAATAATTTCACCAAGAAGATAAAAGCAATCCAGGACTCTGCTAAACAGGAAATACAAGCTGCTTCATCATGATCTGAATATGACTGTGACAAAGGCAATCCTGTGAAATTTTGACTACACCTGATGATTTCAAACCTCTGAAAGAGGTCTGATTTTCTTTCAGAAAAAAATAATCTAATTGCCTCCAAGTTATAAGGCAAGTTATACAAGCACACAGCAGTGTTCAGATCCTCTCATTCCTCTCCACAAAGCAGGCAAGCAGCAACCTGGCAGCTAAAAATGTCACAACAGGGCCCAAGAACCAATCTTTGAGTACATCACAGTTTCTACAACATGACTTCAGCAACACAGCCAGAGCTGCATTTTGTAAAAGCACCAACACTGAAAGCAACTGTTGAAAAAAATGAAGCCACCATGACTAAAGGCAGTAACAGTTTCTGATAAAGGATTGCTTGCTACACTGGCTGATACCTCCCCTCCAGGAACGTTATCAGCAATGGGCAGACAGAACTAGCACCACCATTTATTTGGAATTTAGAGTCCTTAAATCATTGTTTCCTGACACTACATCTCTAGTGATTTCATATAAATAACCACAGTACAACCTTCTTCAATTTCACGAACCTGAACAAGTATTACCATTTTTTTTCTGTGGGAACTGTTCATTCTGGCCATTATTCACCAATTTAAATATGTCTTTGACTATCCAGTAACTTGGTAAAACAGAACTCACCAATTCCGGGGATAACAAATTTCTTGAAAATAAATAATAAATTTCTTGAAAATATCCTTCACTGAGAAAAGAATTTCCCCATTCAAAGGTGTATGTCCTTGTATTGGTGTTCCCTGGTACTTCTGGAAGTGGATCAGGCCTCAAAAACCAATTAGCATGGCCTATTTGTGTCATCCAGAAACACACGGGCCCTTGAAGATAAAGAGCACGTGGTACCGATATTTGCAGCACATTATAACAAATGCAGGCAACAACTTGTCAGAGGTGGAAACATTTGCTGGATAACAGAGATGGCACAACCAGAAAGTGGGACAGTCACCCCAAAGAGGGGGAAAACTGTGTTTTGACTAGAATGGGGCATGAAGAAATTTCAATGACTGGGATTTTCCCACAAAAAAAAGTATCTGCTTCACCTTGAAACACGCAGAGTTTTCTTTGTATTAAAAAACTTGCAAGAAATCATTAGAACCTGACTTGTATCAGTGCTCAAGTCTTATGAGGAGTGTTTGAGAGAGCTGGGGTTGTTCAGCCTGGAGAAAGCTCAGGGGAGACCTTATTGCTTGTTACAACTACCCGAAAGGAGGTTATAGCCAGGTGAGGTTGGTTTCTTCTCCCAAGTAAGAAACAAGAGGATGATAGGAAATGATCTCAGGCTGTGTCAGGAGAGATTTAGATTGGATATGAGGAAAAATTTCTCCATGGAAAGGGATGTCCAGCATTGGACCAGGCTGCCCAGGGTTCCTGGAGGTATTTAAAAGATGTGGAGGTGTGGCACTTTAGGATGTGTTTCAGTGGTGGGCTCGGCAGTGCTGGGTTAACAGCTGGACTCGATGAACTTAAAGGTCTTTTCCAACCTAAATGATACTATGAATCTACGATCCTACGAAAAAGGAAAGAAAACACTTGAAAGGGGCTCAAACCTTTGGAATTTCCTGGCCTCTTAAGCCCAAAATAGCGTTACTTTCAGAATAATCTCCAAGGCCTATTTCTAAATAAGTACACTGGCAATGATTTCATCTTTGGCCTGCTTTTTCCAAGGAGCTGTAGAGAAGTTTTATCTGTGATGTACCTGTACGTTGTGCTTATGATCCAAGGCTGAAGGGCTCCCTGTTCTCATGACTGACTCTTGACTGGGATTCTCACGCTGAGCTTCAGCTCCCCTCCCCACCACAGACAATTCTCCAGCCAGGCCACCTAGTTTCAGAGACAGCAGAAGCTGCATGCCCTGCCACCTTGCAAGCCCCACATGTGCCCCAAAATGTCTTGAAGTAGGTTTGTGGGTCAGCTGCAGTGTGGGCTGCCGTCTTATGGCAGCTTTGTACTGCAGCCACGGTGGCAGAGGTCTGATTGCACCTTCCTGCTTATTTTAGGAGTAGCCTAAAGGCAAGTTTACAAAGTAATCTCTCTCTTGCTCTTTTTTTTTTTTTTTTTTTTTTTTTTTTTTTTTTTTTTTTTTTTTTTTTTTTTTTTTTTTTTTTTTTTTTTTTTTTTTGTTACCTGTAGTGCTTTTCTACAGAAAAAATAAAAAAAGATCACAACGTGATTTCTAAGCTGACAACGGGTCTCTCAAATGAGAGTGCAGACATTATATTAAATATGCTTCACCACACACAGGTTTTGCTATTATATACTTCATATTAGAAAACAGTTGTCATTTCTTTATCAGATCCCTTTGGAAACTCACTACTGTTGGACCCTGCCCTCTACTGACATGCTTGTCTTGTGAACACAATGCAGTCTCTTATACAGATGACAACCTAGATGGCACACTTAAATTTAGACTTTTTCTAAGAGAGAGGTAAAAAAAAAAAAGAAAAAGAAAAAAAGAATTACAGGAGGACAAAGCCTAAAATGCTAGTGATTTCTATTTCCTATGTCAAATAGCCAAAAGAGGGCAAAAAGAAAAAAGGAAACCTAAAATTCATTATTAATACTAATTTGAAGAAAATTTATTTGGATCAATACGATTTTATAAATAAGAGTCTGGATAACTTTCTACCCTCCAGCAACAAAGTTGTTTTGTTTATAGTGCTTGTCAAGCCTGTTTTCTGAGTTTGATACAGAAAGCATGCCTGACCTGGCAGAAGTTGCAATGGTAAACAAGCAGCTGTGCCATTCTGCTAACCCACAGCATTAGCACACAGGGCACAAGGCAGCTCTGGTGGTGAGAAAGCACTTCCACCCCCACCACTCTGTGCCCTCTGCCCAGCACACACTGTTAGAAGAGACAAGAAAGTAAGCATTTTGATATCTGTTTTCACTTAAGGCCCTTAAAGTGGAGGCAACATCCATTAAGACTTACAGTAAATTTCTAAGATGAAACTTCTCGTCGGTGTTTTACAGATGAGACCAGCAGAGCTGAGTGATTTGCTCAGGCAAGTCTGATCTGGGGGCAGAAGAATGCACAGACATGCCATGGCCTTTTATTTTAATGGGTAACGACTCTTGTTACTGGGAAGGCTCAGCAGAACAAGGAGGAGATGAAGCATCAGGAGGGGTGCCACTTGCAAAATTCAGAAGCAACGGGCCCCAGACCAAAGCTGTTCATCTGATCTGGTACACAGCTGCTTGTTTAAAATAGGCAGCTAGTGGAAAAAAGCTGAAGTCCGACAACTACACCACAAAGACAGGAAAACTTCCCTAAGAAACAGAATTAATTCTTCCTAAGTCATTGCTATAGATGTCACTGGGGTGGGTGGGTGTGCTCAGGAAATTGTGTTTCCTATGCCACAGTTGTTCCATATTCGCAGCTGCAGTCCAAAGTAAAACACCAATGTGCTGGTTACTCTTTCTATAGGGTTCTCAGGTTATTTATTCCAGCCCAACTGACAGAAAAGACAGAGTTACTGCAAGCACACAGAATGCTTTATGCCCTCCATAAAATCATTTGACAATCCAAGGAAAACTTCCCCGAGACTATTTTTCAGATTCCAGTGTAATTAATCGTATTTACTGGGAACTTCACTTGCGTAAGGACTGCAGGATCTGACAAATCCGAGCAGGTCAGCCCAACACACCGAACTGCTTCATAATCCTAGAAATAAACATTTGGGGAAAAAAAAATCAAACCTGTAAATACAGACCAGCATCACCACTTGAGGGTGCTGCAGTAGTTCTTAAATTTTAACTTGAGGATGTGCTGCCAGGCAGGTACTGTACACAGAGCTACACGGCAATAATTCACCTAATTACTTCCATGGAGGCACTTAGAACATTTGGAGCTAAATTAGCACAAAATACTGCTGAACAGGGGAGCCTCTTCTGAAACGCAGGTTTAAAATCCTTAAAGCCTTCCTAACTAACTACGGTGATGAAAAAAAAAGGGATTCTCCTTAAAAAGGAGGTGGGAAAAGAAAAAATTAAGTCAAACATATGAAGGCCCTCAATTACACAAGCACATGCATTTCCAACTCCAAGAAATTCATTACAAGTATAAATCGTCAGCTCTGCACACACATTTCCTTTGACTGTAATACAAGAGAATATTTTTCAAGGCATACCAAATTGATTTTGCTATAAACTATTACAGGATTATAGCCCATTTGAAAAGTCTTCACTACAGGAAACACCCAGAACCGGCCTCAGTGGGAAATATATTGAATAGTCAGTAAAACACAAAGCAATGCCAAAATACAATATAAAACGTTTCAAAAAAGCCACAGCAACCGAAATGGAGAGTCTGATTCAAACATAATCTAGGATTCTCCTATTATGTAGAATCTTTTCTTTATAATTTAAAAAACCATTATAACCTCATGAGGATATAAAAACATGGGGGAAAAAAAAAAGATGATAATGAAGTTTCTTTTGAAATGTATGAAATCACTCTCTATGTGAGCGCATAGTGACTGCACATGAAATGAGCTCTCGTTTGGAAACCATGTCCAATTGTAGTTCTTTTATCTGACTGTTATCAGGCACTCAAGAGAGCTGGTCAGGAACTATTTGATGATACTCTTGGAAAATGCTGATCCATCAAAGTTAAAACTGCTGGTGCAAAAAGGGCTAGTTTAAAAGAAAATTCCCAGTTCAAAGTCATTTGTGGGTGGGGATTTACTGCTTAATTTTAGAAGATACAAACAGATCACTTTCAGCCCAAATATAACAGCAACTTATATCCAGAGGTGAAGTGATTCTGAAATTTGGATGAAGAACTAAAAACTGAAATGAAAATAAATCATTTGAGTTGACCCAAACTAATTTTATTTTTTGTCTTGCCACAGAATAGACAATTCCAAGATTGATTAGCCATCCCAGCTCACAGCAGCAAAGTTCTCATAGCCTAGAAACCTGAGTCATTCTCAGCTCTAATCTCTGTGCAGGGTCCCCACCAGAACATGGGATGTTCTGAGGCTTTCTGAAACATTAAAAATGATGATGATTATCTGGACCTCGGTCTTGAAGTCAAAGTACTGCAACAAGTCAGAAGAGTAGCGCTGCCCTGGTGCAAGAGTGAATATGATCTGTGAATAGGTAAGTACTTGGAAAAGTCATTTGCAATGAGGTAGAGAGTCTCACCCTCCTTCCATGTCCTCTCCCTTGAACAGTGACTGTTCAACAGAATATTGCTGCTGATTTTGATATCACCCATGATCCACAACGTGCATTTCCCAGGGTTGTACTGTCACAGGCAAGGAACTGACCCAATTGTTAAGGAAGATTGATTTAACCCCAATGAACGTCTTTCTGGGGCACACATGCACTGCTTGAGCCTCTCTTTCCCAGCAGAAGATGGCAAAGGGAAAGCAGCGAGATGAGGAGAGGTGTGCAAAAGCCAGAAATTCATTCTGAATGATTTGATTAGATACATATTTCTTCTTTGGCCTTAGCACTCTAATAACCTGGAGTCATTTGGCCCCTATATTGCAATACTCAGCAACAGAAAAAGAGAGCAAATGCTACTAAAGACACTCTACAGAGACAGGAGTAATCTTTGAGCCTATGTAGCAAGACATTGTTATTAAAGCATCTGAAATTAGAGCCAATATGTCAATATTCCCTTTCTTTATAAAAAGTGTGTTAGAAATAGGCAGACAACCTTGACATTAAGTGCGTTTTTCTACAGCCTATTCATTTCTACATTGCATTGTTCAACTAGTTACTTTTAAATTTTCATTACTTTGCAGACTATGCCCTGATTATTCCTCTGAGAATGGTATCCTTTTAAATACCTTTACAAATGCCTTTACACATGATTAACATTAGTACAAGACCTACCTGCTACCCTGTGCCAAGGTCACAAATACCAGATGAGCATTTCCAATGAACAAAATAAAAGATACGTTTAAATTTTACAGCTTGGAGAACTGCTGTGAGGACTTTTTTGAAAGACAAAAAATAGAAGATAGAACACCATCTTGGCCTCATTTAAAATATAAGTCCATCTCACACAGGTTTATCTGGAGCTCCAACTTGGCCTATATGTACAAAAAGAGTCAGCAAACAGGCCAGAGCCAAATGATTTAGCTGCTGGATGCACAGGCAGGTACTCCTGATTACTGACTTGCATCTTTACTACTTGGTAAATTATGCCTCCAGTAAAGTGATGCATTTACCTCCTATTAGCTTTAGTCAGACCAGGATTAAATTTTGGGCAAGCGTCTCTTGATTCTGTTTTGCTTACCCCAGGAATAAAATGTGTGCATAATAACCTCCACCCAGAGAGAGGGCTGTGAAGATTAATGGTAGGAAAGCACCTGGATCCCAAGGACAGACATTGTCCTGGTTATGTCTACATATGAAAAATGACCAGACTTCCTTTGTTTCTCAGAAAATGGTCAGGGTAACTTTAAAATACATATTTGAGCTAGGAGTGGTGAACTCAAACATCAGAGCAGTTGAAATTATTAAAAAGTAACATGTAACACTGTAAATGTATTTCACTGGGTAAAGGTCAGTGTTATAGATATGAGACAGCCTTTTACATCAGAATAACTCATATCGCTTTCTCTTCATCAGCCATGTATTTCCATAACTCTGCTTCCTTTCAGTCATCTTATTTAACAAAAAGGATTTATGTTTTGTGGCAAACAGCTCTGCAGAAAAGGCATATTTATTAAGTCTGCTATTGCAAAGTCTTCTGGTAGATAAGTGTTAGCAGCCCTTAGTTTTTTCAATAAATAATTTTATTATTTATTGCATACTCCTACTTTATATTTCGTTCAGTTTAATTACACCAGTAACATGCTGAGTAACGTTTCTAATTTTCCTTCTGTAAATAACTGGTATCACAGCAGATGCCTGCCTGTAAGCACTCCTGACAAATGAGGGATGCTGACACTCACATTAAACCACTGTGGTTTCCTATGCACAAATGTTTTTAAAAATATTGAAACCTTTGGGCTGAAATATTCTGTTCAAAGGAGCATGTGGCTGTTTTGTGACAATTTACACAGGAGAGAGTGTCAGCTGTGCAAGCACTGAACTATGGCACACTGCAAAACTCCCCAAACTTCTCCACAGAAGCAT
The DNA here is from genome assembly GCF_003031625.1 of Empidonax traillii. Classification (NCBI taxonomy): domain Eukaryota; kingdom Metazoa; phylum Chordata; class Aves; order Passeriformes; family Tyrannidae; genus Empidonax; species Empidonax traillii. The sequence continues at coordinate 123,038 of NW_020956608.1, forward strand.
TTCAAAACATCTGCCCTCCTATAAGATCATGAGCACTGCATTTCGTGTACAGCAGGGTCAGGATCTACCATGCTTTTACTCTGTTGGCAGAGTGTAGAGAAAGGGGACAGTAAAGTGATTCCATTATTCCTGCTGGAGCAGGAATTCTTCCTTCATGGTTTCACGAGATGAGCAGAATACTGCTACTGTTGAGATAATTAGTACAGGCAATTAATAAGAGGTTGCCGATGTTTCACTGCAACAAAAGAGAAATGATTTCTCCCATAAGATCTAAACTAGAAAGAATAATTGACAGCTGGAGGGGAGGGGAAGCAAGAAGCTAGAACATACTCCAGAACTGTAATCTGCTACCCAGTTTTTGCAAGAAAACATGAGTGTTCATGCATTATGCCACTTACTTACGCACCGATCTTGCATTAGTAAAGCACCTGCAAAGTTCTGTTCTCACTGAGTTCAGTGATAACAGGGTTGCACTTGAATTTGAAGATACTTATCCTCAGAAATGGGACACCCTAATAATGTGATCATGAGGTCCAGTCCTGTAAGAAATGTTGTTCTCTCTGCACGGAAATATTTGCAAGATCAGGGCTACAGCTTTATATCATGATGGTACTGCTCTGGACAATCACCTCACGAACCAACCTTTACTTTGCAAAGAGCTACAGTCCCTTCACTCTTTGCTTTCTCCAGCTCTATCATTTTTTTGCCTATCGAGGATAAAGCTTGACTAATTTTGATACTTCATTACTTTTGCTCCTCAAGGAGAGTGAGAAACATTCAGAGACTTGTCAACAACCCTGTTGAAACTAACTTATTCTGCCTTTCCTGCTACCCAAGGTAGGGCCCTACCTCATTTCTCCCTATAAGACATCTTTCCTTGCTCTTGAGGGATTTTCCCCATGCTCCTCTCCCTAGGACACAGCAGCTCTCCCCAGGCTTGACACTAACACATCTCTTACTTCCTAATCCTAATCACCAGTGGTACTTCTTCATGGCACCAACATACCCTTCTCCTAAACACAGCCCTGGCCAGACACTCTGTCTGAGGACAGTAGTTTGTAGTCTGTGCCACTCTCACTCCCTCTGACCTCAAAACAGGGGGGAATGTCACCCATTGTACTAGGACAAGCCACCACTAAGCTTCTGTGTTCTTAAAAGGAGTTGGTCTACACTAGATTGTCCTTTTTTTAAAACCACTGCATTTCAAAACTGAGCTTTTCAGCTGTTTTGAGTATGTAGTTGACTGATCCCCACTAAATTTACAGGAATGCCCGAGATAACATCCCCTCTTTAGACATGAGTGCTTATTTATGTTCTGCTTTGAGACATTTTGTTTCTAGACTCGTGTCTGGGTACGTCAGAGAAAGCTGCTTGCTGTGCAAGGAGCTGCACACTGATGGTGATGTGTGTAAAGAAAACACTGTCCATCAGTCTGCCGTTTACATATCTCTTCCAGGACTCTGCCAATTGTCCAGGCATAGCAGGGGAAGACACATGTCCTTCCCCTTTGCACGCAGCAGTTCTGATTCACTGTGTATCAGTACAAAGAGAGGGGATAGGAAGACTTCCCTTTTCTTCTCTTGGGGACTCTGGGTCTCTAGGCAGCAGATGAGCAGGTTTATGTATCTGACAGCATGTGATACCTCTCTCTCACTTCCCTCATACAAGAAGCACCATATGTTCTTGCTTCCAGGCTGTCTCTGAACAGGATGGCTAGAGGGCTCTGCAATGCAGGGCAGATTACCATGGGAAGGCAGGAGTATAGAAGCAGTGTTTCTATGCCCAGATACATTCCTGTTTCTAGGATTACTGGCAGGCTGAGAAATATCTGATGAATCACATGTATTTCTTAAAATCATCAAACCAAATCAATTATATGTTTTCTGTCTGTATCACTGAGCAAAGGGAGTTCTGGAGGAAAAGGTAATTCATAAAGAACAGAGTGGAAATCCTGCATGTGCTATGACAACATTTTGTTTATTTAGATTTAAAACAATTAAAAATTTTCCTCTCCATGGGTCTCAGTGCACTAACATCATTAACCACTCAATAAAATTTCAACAGCTTTAAAGTCATTAGTTTTACAGAAACCCAGGCAGCAAGCCATTTCAAGCTATCACTTGCTTCAGTGCAGGAGGAAGAAGTTCTTGTCTGTCTTTTGCAACATACTCTAACTCTTTAAATATGGCCTATTTCAGATCTGTGAATAGAAACACATTCCAGAGTCCTGGAGAACACTCTTCTAATTGCCTTAGATTTTAATGGGCATAAAGGTCAGGCAGCCTTCTCACCTCAGCTTGATGATGCAAACAAGATCCTTGTGCTGGACAAGCTCCAGGCACAATAGATCATAGCAGGAATCTTGTGCACCACCCACTACCTAAAAATGGCCAATGGAGATCCTGGTCTGACCATGCCAAGCAAACTGTTTTCCTCAGAAGGAGGACTCTTGCATCTGTAAACGCACATGGAAATGTGCATCTCCATAGCTGGTGTGACAGGGTGACAATAATCTGTCCATAGATGACCAAACATGCACAAGGGAGCTGAAAAGGAAGGTCAGCAGGCATTGTCCAAAGGGGATTACATGCAATTCCTTCTCTCTAAGGCACAGGTAACACTCACCTCCTCATCCTACCCTCAAGACCTCCATATTGCAGTAGAGGAAGTTCAGGCAGTTCATCAATCCACACCGAGACATGACTGGAGAGAGAAGCTGACTTTCACCACCCCAGATTCACTTTGAAAATGCTACCAAATGTCTCAGTGCCTGTATATACATAGGCAGGGACACACACACACACACACACACAAAGCACTGGCATGGCAAAGTTTGGAGCCTCAGTGCAAACAGGAGACATGCGGGGCTTCCAAACTTTCAACAGCCTAAAGCTGGAACTCAGGCCTGACCCAAAGTCCACTAAGAGCCTTTTCACAGCCTCCAGATGTTAGGCCTCTGTGTAATGAAAGAAGAACTGAATTATCCAAAAAGCACCAAATTAAACCCAGGCAGCTACTGGCTAGGAGAGTAGAACATTTATGAGACACTGTGTTCATCCCTGGGGTTATTTATGTGTAAGGAACCAGGATTCCTGTTTATTTGTAAAGAAAATACAGCCACAGTATGCTGTTTAAATGAGCAGTCTTTTGATATTTTAGTAAGCTTTTCTATTTATACAATGGGGCAATATTTCACTCTCCTCCTCTACTCTGAATGCCACATGTGATGCCCTTGTCTGTACACATCTTTCATGATTCTGGCAGAAATGAGTACCACAGACATTTCAAAGCACCACTAATCATTTCACTAGTGTGTTACAATGCAATAAAATATATGCCATATCACAACTACAAAATACATTTTAATCTTTCCAAAACCTGTTTCTGTTGATGACGCATAAAATGGAGAAGTTCAGAATATTTTATTGCTTATCTTCCCTGCCTAAGCTCCTACATTACAAGCTGAGGAATGTTATGACTCTGAATGAACTGACCACCTGCAATAACCAAATTTCTTTCTACTATTTGAAAAGCAAATATGCACAGGAAAAGCAATAACCTTCTATATATGTCAAAAGGTCAGAACAATCCTTAAGTTCAGTGTCCTATTCATATAATGACTGTGTCAGAAACTTGTATTAAGTGGGCACTGTTCTTTTCAAGCTGAAATTACACCAGTTTCTTTTTAGGAAAGTAATGCAAAGAACTAATGCACCACAAAAAGGGTTGCTTGAAAGCAATCTTTGGCACCACTTACTTCTCCCATTTCCTTACTGCAGATTTCCTTCTTATTTCTTACTGTCTCAAATCAGAGCAGCAACCTTTGCTTGCTTAAATTAGCACAATGACTTAATGCAGCCATTTTACATCCACCATGGCCATGATTAATGGAAATAGCTTTGTCCCTGCTGCTTAATGTTAAACAGCTGAGGTCAGGTTATATGCTAATTTAAACTTCAGATAATCCTACCGGCGTCAATGGGATCACGTATGGCACAAAACATTGCTTCAGTTGCATCTCTGTCCCCTGGAGCCTTCCACTGCATCTTAACACACACCTTTGGTGACGTTCTAATGGGTACAGAGCAATGAGAGCCATTCACAGCAGATGGTATTTTGCACTATTGCTCACAGATGGCAGTGCTGGGATTTGCCAGTCACACAACAAACAACCGGTCTAAAACAAGACAATAAAAGCAGGACATAAAAAAACCCGACATGTTTTTTTGGAGCAGAACTAGTGAAGCAAACTTTTCCAGCAAGACAAAGGTAATGGTTAAATCCTCCAGTGTCTCATGAAGCATCAGCTCCGACTGGAATTTGTCCTGCAGGTTGGGTATCTCAAAAAAGCTCTTCCTTTGTAAGGCCTCTAGAGCTTGACAAGGCAAAAAATTACACAGCATTCTCCCTTCAAGGGTCTAATTGTGTCTTCTCTTACCAGACTACATATTTTTTAAAGAAAATTGTGGCAATAGAATTCTACCCTCACACTCTTTTGACAGAGTTGGTTATAATATTACTGAAATAGGCAAAATTAGACAGACACACACAAACAATGGCTCTGAGTGTCTCAACTTCTTTGGAAACTGGGATGGAAAAAGAGTAACCAAAAGAGAGCATTAGAAAAGTATACTTACTACCTACAGTTAGGGTCTTCAATCAATGGAATTAAGCATACTTAAAATTTATAAGCTCTGAAATCACACTCTGGAAGGGTATGCTCCTCTCCACTGGCTATAGAGAGCCCAGGTTACTCTCTTCGGTATCTGAACTGAATCCCTGGAATGAAACTCCTTCAAGTTAGCAGAACAAAATTAATTTTGCAGAGCAAACCTCTGTGGATCTAGTGGATCTCACAAAACTTTTCCCCACAGGAAGCCAGGGAGTTTCTTTTGTCAAGTTTTAACAGTCTCTGAGCAGCCCCACAAGCACTGTATCATGAAGCTAATTCTTAAGGACTTCTAGGGAGAGAAGCAACTGGATCAGTTATGCTGAAGCACAGGTTGGCACAAAAACAAGGAGTGGCAAGATTTCAAAGGTTCAGAGCTTCTGTGAGACTGTTCTCACATAGACATGGCACATCCTCTGGGATATTTGTGAATATTAAGATGTGTTGTGATGTGAGTACTGTTTCAGCAAGAGGAGGATGGTGCATTTGGCAGAAAAACCTCCTGCTTCTATTGTCGGTTCAATGTGCACAGAACAAAGTGCAACATGTGTACAGAAAAGCCATCACCACTCCTGCACCTGTCACTACTGGAAGGCCATCTGGAACCAAATCTGCTGCTTCAGTTTTGGTAATGCTCCATCCCAAGCTCAGCTGCAGTCACCAGGGTCTGATCTGTCATCAGCAGGGTAACTGGTAGGCAAAGACTGTGTGTATTCCCTGAAATGTCTCATCAGTCTAGTCAAGTAACTGAGCACAACTAGGGGAGTATCAAGAGATGCAGAGTTACAATTAGTGAAATAAAAAAGGAAGTTTATTATTCATATTTCAGCAGCAGGTAGAAACCACAACTGGGATCTGAGTCTCAGTGTGTCAGGCAATATTTAAATTCACAGTGGAAGCCAATTCTGGCTCTGAAGAGCTCACAATCTTCAGAAGCAGGAGATGAGAAAAGAAACAGAACTAATACTAACATAGCAAAGCCAGTCACAGAGCTAAGGGTTAAACTCCCCCTTTCCAAACACTGAAGCCTCTCCTCTGCCCAGTCTGTCACGATGCCTGCTAATCACAACACTGACATCTTGAATGCGTTCACTTTCCCCAAGTTCTCTGCAAGCTGAGCTATGGGGGGCCCCAAGCAGAATGCAAGCTGAATCACAGTTGCAGAAACCAAAATGATCAGCTTATCCTGCCATAACTCTTCATGAATCCCCACTAGGTTATTGCTCCTTTGTCCTTTACTTCTCTTTTACCGTCTTTTTTTTTTTTTTCCTCTAAGTAGGTCACCTCATCTCCTGAAGTATGAAGCCACAAGACTATGAAAACATAAAGGAGATTTATTCCTCTCTGTGTGCATGATCTTCTCCACTGAAAGAAGTATGGGAATAACTACAAGGTTCATCATTGACTTCCATGAATAGACAAATGCCTTTGTTATGCTTCTGTGGCACATCTCAAACACAGGCAGGATGAAACCTACAGTGAAGACCTTAAGTTGTCCACGAAAAAACTTGAGCATGGTCCAAAGGTGGTAAAAGGTCACAGACCTAATTTCATTTGAAAATTGTAATTCATTAGACTTAATGCCATTAAGGTGGAGGGTTTTTTCCTCCCTCAGACCTCTCTGCTCCTAGATACACATTTATATTAAATTTATGATTTACAAGCATCATGATAGACTGCCCTTTGCTAGCCTCTTAAAGGGTTCTCTGTCACAATCATTCTTCACATATGATGCTTAAATACATTTTAATAAGTTGTTCTTGAGAAAATAAAATCCCCAACAAATGAAGCTGACAGAAATTTAAACCCAGGACATGCCTAAAATACGAAGTCTTTGTAGAATAAAATCAAGCACTTCTCTTTTTTTCCCCCTTCAGTACTCCTATTTTGCATCTTTTTTAACTGATTGCTGTTTGCACTAATTCCAGAGGTCTTAGTTCACCCCACCCCACAACAGATGCTTGTTCATGGGAAATATCTCCACACAAAACAAGGCAAGGTTGAAGAAACCCACTGAGTAAAGCAGGGTTGCTGGCATTCAAGCTGTCTGTAGTGAAGGAAAAGCTTGTGGCTATTTTATTAAGAGGTGCATGCCAATCCTACAGTTCCGGGGCTATTTATGAACATACCAGGCAGCACACACAAGCTCACACGTGCAGATAAGAGTCACAAAGGACCTTGATTCACAAGTGGCCACTTAAGCAAACACTCTGTAATGCTGACATTTCAATCCTATGGAAAATGCTTCTGACAAAAGACTAGTAATATACATCCTTAAGAAATTAATTCTATAATTCCATATTCCAAGCTTCTCTGCAACAGGCAGACTCTTTTCAGTATATAAGAAATAAAATTATGCAGAATAGGAAGGTTTTCTTAAAAGATTAAACCAGAAAAGAGCACATTAAGAATCTGTATCTTTTAAGGCATTCCTATCTCAAATTTTCACTTACATTAAAAGCCCACTAGCTTCCCTAAGGATCAAAAATTGTTAAAATCAATATCTTTCCTAAGAATTAACTCCAAGTCCATGGACTCTACCATCACCAGAAATACCATCTACATTCCTCTGCATCTACTCAGTCCCTCGAGTGGATAATTTTTTCAAGTAAGAGCAGCCCTGCTTTCCTGGCATCCTTTATCAATGGTTCATTACTTTTGACAAAGCCAAGAACAAAACATTCAAAGCAGGAAAGCTGCCATGTGCAAATAAATCAATGAAGTTCACAAGATGAATTACGTATCTAGCTATGGTGAAATCTGACTTCAATGAAATTAAAGGCAACTATACCAGTGCAGGGTCTGCTGACCCGGAGTTTTCATTAGATTCACAGGAAATTTTAAGCTCTTAAAAACACTTGTTAATAATGCCAGATGACACAGTTATGCAATTATCTGGCCCATTAGTTTTGCAGTTTACAACCCCTCACAAGTCGTTTTCCCACACTCTGAAAACTTTTGTGAAAAACAGCATTTACAACAGAGTAGCTGACAACACAGTGCTGATACCAGAAGCTCTGCTCAAGTCCCTGCTTCAGCTGGACTCAGGGCTGGAATAGAGGTGTCTTCTCAGGGTTAGTAGAAGAGCGTATGTGATTGCTCCTAATGCCTCCAGTATCCATCAGTTCAGGTTCCTCAAGTGTCTGGAGTCTTTGAAGCCACATTATTTGAAGAAAAAGATTTTTCACACAACTTGGTTGTTCCAACATGCTCCAGGAAAACTGTGAGCAGACTCCCAAAGAAAGGGAACACCGAGCATCTACTAAATTTTCAGATTTCATTTGACCTACAAGAGCAGTGGGTTTAATAGTGCTCCATCCATTAGTATTACTGGCCAAGGCTGCTCAATAAAGGCTTTACGATGAAAGCATAACAACCACAGCAGGCTCAATTCTCAGTGTTCCTGTGGACAATGGCTAAATCAATACTGAGTACCAGCCTCAGAGTTTCCAGACAGCAACACGGTAAGTCTTCCTTCTTCATACAACTTCACTAAAAGCATGCAATAAACCATTCAGCAGGCACAAAAAATTCCTGCATTTCAACACAGCAACAAAATTTTTCCTCTTCTGGATTGTCCTCTCTTGTGGAAACAGGATAGATAGGCCAGTGTGAGGTGTGCTACCTAGACATGCATTCAATTCCATGGATTTTGTCCTGCATGGTGAAACTTCTCCTTTGTGATATTTAGATGAACACAAATATTCAACTCCAGTGCAGCACAATTTCCCATTTTCAACCTGCATCCTCAGTTATGTCTGCAAGGCCCTGCAAGTAAGACCCAACAGTGACAGAAAAGGATCTCAAGCCAACACTGTGTCCAACTTTCCCTAGAAACCAAGTATGGAGTCCACATTTAACTCACAGTTTTCTTATCACCTGAGCTGTTGGCCATGTTATATCCTTAATGTATGAGCTGAGCTCTCTTTCACACCTTTAATCTCCTACAATTTAAATATTTATACCTAAGCTCTACTTACATAAGCTCCCTTTATAAGTAATAACCACTTTAGGTCAGGAGTCATTTGATCTATTTCAGCATCTTTTTCACACAGAGATGAGTTCTGTGCAAGCCTTGGTAAATGCACTCACTAGATTCCCTCAAATGGAATGGCCAGCTCAGATGTAACATGCCCACCCTTCATATGTCTACATTTAAACAGGAAACCTGAATCAGTCATGAATTAATCCTGTCCTGTGTCTGTCAGTCTCCTAAGTGGACCATAACACTGTCCTTGCATAAAATTACTGTGAAGAAAAAGTTATTAAAGGCTGTTACTTGTGGCTACTATGGCAGTGTGGCCAGAGAAGCACAAGGCAGCAGCTGAGACTGAGTGGCCCTAAATAACTACGTATTCTGATGCCTTCTTAGGTGGTATTTACCTAGATAAGGGGAACTTTCCAGCCTTATGACAACAAAAGAAACACCACAGCTATTAAACAAGGGGTATGTTTGGGGTCTAATCCAAATTCAATCCATCCACCACTCTCTGTGCAACATTTCTATGTGTATTAAATAATTTTCAAATATAACAAAATCAAAATAAACCAGGGATGGTATCTTCATTGCATGCATAATCACTTCTGTAGTATATATTTAAACACCATAAATGAAGGCACTGCAAACACATAATATAAACATACATACATTTTAAATGTCTGCAAGACCTCAGGCTACCCAGGATATCTGACCCCAGTTCCATAACTGATCCGAGAGCACAAATGTCTTGGATTTTCAGCCATTAGCTCATTTTTGAAACTGGGATATGCAGGCCAATTGACTTGAGGGTGCCGAAAACTGCAAAGATCCCTAAAGAACAATCTGGCTTTACTTAGGTGTGAAGTCACTCCTCAGTGAATGCAGAAGGAAAAAACAAACAGAGCTGGCCCCAGCCACAAAGGTGATGAAGAGGACAGGGTAATACCACAATCAACTTATTTCACAGGAACAGTACTGTTTTCTACTTAAATCCTCTTTCACAGGGGATTAAGCTACTATGAAAAAACCCAATGAAGAACACTGTCTGCATAACAATTCCAAAACTGCTCCATCTGTAGACAAGCATCAGTGTACTTAAACTCCCACTGGCAGACCACGGAAAAAAACAGTTTGGCAGTGTCTTCTATACTCAGAATCAAGTGTACAGAGAAGTCAAGTTTAAATCTACAGAGATATTCAGATCTGGAGTCTCTCTTCTCAGATGTGTGCATGTCCCCATGCATCACAGCCCGATGAAAGGAAAGAACCCATGAAGGCAGGCTGCTGCTGGAGAGCATCCTGTGGGGTCACAGCACAGGAGGGAAATGTGTATTTCAAATGCAAGATTCACAAGTCAGGGGACTTGGGAGTGTGAGGTGGAAGCCAAATGAGTGATCTTATACTTCATGCATGAGATTTGTCAGGCCTGCCTCCAGCCTTACAAAAACACTCAGAAACCAATACTCAGCCAGCTGGTTTGTATTTTCACTGTATTTCCTAGGGGCAGAAAAAACTCTGCCCAAAAACTACATTCATATTCTCCTTGTGTAAATTTTATTTTTCAGCACTACTATGATGGGTTTAAATTCACCTTGATTTCTTTGGAGGGTAAAAGCATTACAGAAAAAAAATGCATTTCTTCTGCTCTGCCTTCAGCCTGAGAATGACAGCAACATTCTCCCTGTGAAGAAACTGGTAATGCTGCAGTGATTTTTATCACTAGCACTTGTATCTCCCGGATATTAATAGATGTTTGGAAAATGCTGTAGTATCTCATTATTTATAAAATATAACTGGGTAGGCAAAGGGATGAATACCTCTATATCAGGAGCTGAGCAGATTACTTGTCTTACTCTGCAGTTTACATTAATGGACCACTAAGGTTTGGCTTGGAAAGGTGATGTTAACAGCCCAGATCAGACAAACCTACATGATGCAATCACAATCTACTCTGTCTTGACAAGGGCACCCCTGTACTCCCCTACCCACTGTAAAGCCAACAAATGTGAGCCCATCACCTGTAATAACCTGTCTTACTCTGCATGCAGCTCATTTCAGTGAACAGGTACGTCTCAATTTGGAATAAACTGACCAACACATTATTTTATTAGTCAATATCAGAGTATCAAAATTCAGAGAGATTTTAAACTGGAGAAATAATAAAAAAAAATAATGCAACAAGAACAAGAAATTGCATTTCAATTAGAATAATGGGGTACACAAATATGGGTTGGAGAATTTACAGATAGATGGAAGTTCTGAGGTAAAGGACCGTGTATTAGAACAGTTCTCAAACTCAGTACTAGACAGTAACACCAGACTTTTGGGAAGTACAAATACTATGCTGGGACCAGTGAATGAGAGCAAAGCTTTTAATACACTTCCAGTAGGATTTTTAGTTGACTTTTAGCTTTCAGGGTTCTGTTCCCCTTTTTAAAAACAAAAAATGCTGGTTAGTTTGGACAGAGCATGGAGAAAAACCGGGAGAAACAAGCGGAAGGAAAAGTAACTGAGAGGGCTAAAAAAACCCTACAGCTTTAAAACAGATGGTTATAAAGGAAGTGGCTAAAATTGCTGTGTCTGTGGTGGACAGAATAGATAGTACAAGAAGGTAAGGGAGGGAAAACCTTCCTAAGGATACTGTAGCATCACCCAGGAAGATGTGAAACCTACTCTTTATAATTTTCAAAATGTTAAAGAGACTCATCCCAAGGGTGACTAAGGCAAACTCTTGGATTGCCGCTGAACAATGAAGTAAAACCTCATATTCCCCTTTAGCAATATATTTCCTTTTCTTTTGTCAGTGTTGGTGAGCTTTGGTGGTGTTTTTTTTTGCTTGTTTTGTTTGATGAAAGATTGCAGGGCTTAAGTGTACAGAAAAAAATCTTTCTGTTTTGTGGAAACTACACACACTTGAAATTATACAATTCTGCAAAAAAACCTCAGAGCCTTCAAACCATCACGTGTCAGAGCAGGTGTTTTAAAGATGATTTTCATTATACTACATATCTCTTCCTTGATTATACTCTGATTCTATCCTCACTTTAACAGGCATCACTTCTGCTGACTTCAATAGCTTTATTCCCCTTGTTTTCACACTCACTACACTAAATGAGAATAGACCATCCCTAAAACAGTAGAATGGATTTGGGATAACAAGATTTTAATATTCTGGGTCTTTTTTGCCATTTACTACTGTTCTCCAGGTTTCATTTATGCCTACAAATTGCCCCTTTGATGGCAGCGGCAGGAATGTATTTGTGTAAGACACTGCTCACTTCCATCAGCACAGGAAGACAGATGAACCCCTGCAGAACCCTGTAGCTGGAGCTAGATTGATCTCTAACTCAATCCAGCAGTTCTTAAACACAGGTAACATGAAAAGCTCTCCAGCAAGCTGCTGAATACAGCAGTCTGTTTAAAAACAATAGAATAAGTGACTGAGTAGATCCATCTCATTGTAACAAGATTCTCACCGAGTAAGACAAGTTTCCTCAAAAGGCTGGGTTTTCCACTCAGTTTCTGTGACTGCATCCCCTGGCAAGCTGCACTTCTGAGTTCATGAATGCAGCAGCACAAAGTAAGGAATACCAAAAATCTGTGGCTCTTTTTAGGTCTCAGTCCACCTCTAGACAAAAGCCCTAATAACATTCAATATTTTACACATGGGCTGGATCTGAGGAAACGCTCACAGAATTACCCCAACAGTAAGTCTTATGACCTACGAGGTAAACTAAACTGAAAATACTCTGAAATTACATTCTACTAAGTGTTCTAAAATTACATTCAATATCAAAACACCAGTGATGTCCAGCAGGGCCAATCACTGCTCAAATGGGTGTCTTCCACAAATAAATTTCATTTTTTCAGACATAAAGCTTCTCCAGCTTCAGCATGTTAAGCTGCAACTTGTAAGATCTGAACAGCAAACCCATGAATGAGAACTTGCCTCTCTGTATCTCAGAGAACTCCCTGAAAACACATACCTGTTCAATATCAAACTATCTTTTGCAGTCCAGTATTCTTGACTGTGTTTCCTGAAGGCCCTTCAAGAGCAAACAGTCCTTACATCCAAGAAGATACTCCACTTCTAAAGGCTCTAGGAAAGTCACAGTATCTTGTTATTTTCAAAACACAGCTGTCTTTTAAGGAATCACAAGGGTAAAGGGTTTAATTCTCACTCAAGAAAAAGCTAGCTTAGGGTCCCCCTCCAGAATACTGGTTTACCTTGGAAGATAACTGGAAATCTGCATGTTTTTAAGGAGCCAGAAGACAAGAAGTTGTGCGTCGCAGTCCTTTTGGTGCTTGCTAAACTCTTCTGTGAAAGCTGAATTTGAGGAAATCTATAGTTTTGATAACCACCACAACATCTTACTTTGCAAGTATAAATAGATAAGGTAGAAGAGTTTTTCAGGTGGAAAAGCATTTCACTGCTTTCACAGCAAAGGAATTCTGCCTACCTGGCCACACCTCTAACACTTTTCTCATAAGGGAAGTCATTATGGTGGCTTTTGTAAAGGAGAATTACTGATTTCTGCACGTGATACAAACAAGAGATCCTAGAATCCCAGATAAGAAGTAAAAAGAAAGTGCCTAAGAGGGAGGCAAGCCCATAAACCCCAGCATTTGGAAACCAACCTCAGCTTCAGAGCTGGGGTTAACTGAGGACGCCTTGAACACTTCGTGGATCATCAATCAAGATAAGCACTCCAAAGGAAATGCTTCGCCTCTGCTCCCCATGAAAGAGCCCCCACTGCTCCTCGCACAGTGCACCATTGCTGGGAAGCCTTTTCAGGAGAGAACTGTTCCCCTGATTGTGCAGACTGTCAACAGCTGAGAGGATCTCTAACAAGCCAGTCGGAGAGGAGATCCTGAGCATTGTCCTGTCTCAAATCTATGGTAATTCTCCAGGTCAGGGGTCCAGTCCTTTGGCAATTAGCAGAATAAATTAGTCTGTTAATCACCTTGGAGGAACAAGTACCTAATCAATGGGGAGGTGTTGTGATGTTACTCACATAATCAAACAGCTACAATGTCCTGGTTTTGAATGACATATCCTACCCAAAATAGCCCGGAGGAAGAGAAGTGCTGTTGCCAAATGGTATTGGAGGAAAGCTGTTTGGGTATGCAGGAACTGTGTGTTGCCTTAAGCTGTATAAGTAAATTTGTGTGTATTGCAAAACTACATCGCTGAAACTATTTCAAAGTTAGACTTGTAAGAAGCTATTCAGAAAATAATGTAAAAAACAGGTCTGGTGGCATCAATCAGAAATTCATAATACTTCACTGCATAGCAAAGTGTGAAAAACTGCAAAGAGCTAAAATTGGGAGAGCAAAGCCATGGAGAAATCAACTGACAAAATGAAATTGCCCACCAGCTATGTCTGGGAACTAGACTTGCCTTTAGTATTACTGTATGCTTTGCTTTAAGTAGGTGTTCACCATTTAATAGCACTAATAAAATTGTGTCCTGAATGCAAGGATCAGGGTATGCTTAAAATTTTCTAAACAGTAGACCTGGAGCTTGCTTCTATTTTAAGATTAAAGATCACAATTCGTACAGATTTTTATCCACATCTTGCTCTGACATAACATTTAGTAACACTGATGCCATCCAGAGGATTGACAGGATTGAGAAGTGGACCCATGTAGACCCTCACAAATCTTGACAAACCCAAGTGCAAGGTCCTGCATATGGATTGGGAGCAATGGATTGAGAGCAGCCCAAGGGAGAGAGACCTGGAGACACTGGTGGATGAAAAACTGGAGGTGACCCGGAAACCTGTGCTCACATTCCATAAAGCCAACTGTCTCCTGGGCTGCACGACAAGAAGCACAGTCAGCAGGTTGAGGGAGGTGATTCTCCCTCTCTAATCCACTCTTGCAACACCCCACTTGGATCACTGTGTTCAGCTCTGGGGTCAGACCTGGTAAAGTAGGTACAGAGGAGGTCTACCGAAGGGGCTTTGGACTAGATGATCTTTAAAGGTTCCTGCCAATCCAAACCATTCCATTCCATGACTCTAGGAACTTTCTGTGCTTCCTTGTCAGGCCTTTTTGCATTCAGTTTTGGACAATTATTTTCCTTTGAGATCCACAAAAAGACACAACGACTCTACACAGCTTCCACGAAGCAAACTGCTTATGCAAGGCTATCATATAAGAAGGATTATATTTACTCTCTCTTACAAAGAGCTTTTAAGAGAACCCAATGTTGTCTTCTAAGGTGCCCCAATCATAAAACCCAAGGTTTTCATCTGCTTTTAGTTTCCCCTCTGTCTCAAGACTGTTCTTTCTAACATTTCCTAACTACTTATCAAAGTTTCCTAAATGAGGAACCTCAGCCCAAACCCCCAGCCCTTGGTTAAAGTTTTATCCAAACAGATCTTTGATAAAATTTCATGATCTTTATCTGTGCTGTTCATTTGTTTTAGGATTCTCTAGGATTATCAGCTTGACTTTCTGTATGAGGTCAAAATAACTCTTCAGCATAATGAACAAACAGACACAAGCTTGTGCAAAAATACAGGGAAGAGACCTTCCAGATTTCTCCTTCCTCCTCAGATTCTTTGAGTCACTGGCATGGAACCAAAACCTGTCATATGCTGGGGTCAGTATGAGCACAGAGCAGAAAAATGCTCAGGAAGCAATCCAGTCCTATGTAAGGCAAGAGACAACATACTCTGCAAATAAAGCTTGCCAGCCAAACTAGCACAGAAGCTCTACCAGTCATTCCCCTCTGGACTTATGTTGCACAGAAGCTCTGATTAGATTATCATAATGATCCAATTCAGGCCACAAAATCTATTTTTCTTTCCAGAATCTGAACTAGCACATTATCAGAGATAATTTTGTAAACTGATGTCAACATTAGAGAAACTCAGATTACTATTCGATCAATACTTGGAACATTAAAACAAATTCCTTGGAGTCCTTATGTGTATCTAGTGCATCAGTAACTGACTGGAGTATTTGCAGAACTCAGGGCAAGTATCAAGTCTATTTGCTTAGTCAAACAACAAGAGTCCTCTGAATTCCTGCAAAGTTTCTCTGGCCTCACTGACATTAGCTAACAGTTGCACTTAAAAATCCCACTGCTTTTAGTAATGAATCCAAGGAAAAACCTCTAGGATGTATTGTCATGACCAACCTCACCTAACCTCCTCCTACACAGGAGTAGATTTTTATCACAGCTTTTCAAAGATCTAGAAAGCCTGCTTTGGAAACAAATCACAGCTGGCAAGACACCAGCTTTCCTTGTCACATTCCTGTTATCAGCTAATTTGATGATGTAATTTAATCTTCCTCTGGGTTTTATTCTCAGAGATCTTAAGGGTCTACAAGGACCCTTTACGATGTACAAACAGCTTCAATAATCTCTTTTGACTCAACCCCATCAGATCAGGCTTGGAAGTGAAATGAGGGTGAGGACCTGCATAGTGCTGTCTTTTTGGCTAAAGCAACCATCAAGAAGAGTCAGGAAAGCAGCCACCTACTGAAAAGCAAACATAATAGTGGGAAAGGAGGAGGTAGAGCTCCTTCCCCTGCTCATCACTACACAAGGAATAGTAAAAATCAGGCAACTAGTCACAATTTAACAGCCTAGTCTCAACAAACTTAACTGGCATAGCATCCTGGTGCCTTTCCTAGCCCAGCACAAGCAGTAGCTCCCAGCCCCAGAAGCCCTTTCCCTACAGAAGGACAAAGGCCTGCAAGCACTGCTTTAAACCAAGCCATTAAACTAACCTCAGTTCACAAAATAGCCCATCTTGCTCTGGCTAACTGAATTATCTGAGGAATCAAAAAAAAAAGAAAATCCAGAAATTCTTCTGATTGTCTTGCTCCAAAATATATAGCCTGAAACATGTAAGATTAGTTCAGAATGAGCTCCTAATTCTGAATGGTACCTACAGCTCCTCAACCACAGTGAGCACCAGAGTGGAAAACACCTCATAGTTGAACAACTACTTCTCTGTTGACATGATGTATATACTCATGGATATATTGGAGAAAAATGCTATGAAAAAGAATTTTAAAAGGATTTATAAACAATTTTAAAAGGATTTAAAATGGTTTAATACACACCAATTTTCCAACCCAAAACACCAAATGGACTGTGTTGGTTTGAGTGGCAATGGTTTGGTACCAGGGGAGCTGCAGAGGTGGCTTCTGTGAGAAGGTGCTGGAAGCTTCCCTTACGTCCAACAGAACTAAATGCCAACTGACTCCAAGACAGATTTGCCTCTGACCAAGGCTGAGCCCCTCAGTGATGGTATTTGTACCTCTGGGCTCAAAACAACAGTATTTAAAAAGGAGGGGGTGGGGGTGGATGGGGGGAATCTGTGCCATTGTAGCCAAAGAAAGAAGACTTCTTTTTCCCCGAAGCACAGCTTCCAAAATTAATGGAGGTGTTCTGTAAGGAAGGTTATATTTAAGTTTCCTTTACTTTTTTTCATTGGCAGACTACAGAACACAGGTTTTTGAAGCAATCTGATGGAGACATCAGTTTTAAGGTGACATGTGAGCCAAAAGAGGAATATCTCCTTAAAATTGTATCTCTTCTGAGCAATAGCAATTGGTATGACAGATACAGCCAACAGAAGGCAACAGACACACAGCTGTGCATTTCAAGTCAGGTATTGTGTCAGAAAATAGTCTAGTAGTTCTTAAAATAAGCATCAGAGCATAGGACTCAACTCTTGCAAGGCAAACTCTGCCAAACCCCTTCAAAATTAATAAAGTGTAAGTGAGAGGAAGTGAAAGGTTAGGCAGTTTTGGTTTTCTAGCCTTACATACTCGCTAAAAATCTAATTTTGGTCTGCATATATACATATACACATACATTCCTGAGGAAAGCCTGTGGTGAGAAATATTACAGACTTTAAGATTACTGCATGCTGCTAATTTGTCTCATAATGTCTTTCCTAAAGTCGTATCAGCATCTTTCAGAAAGGCTGGAAAATGGGTAGACAAAGCCAGGAATGCAACCCAATCCAGATATGCCATAAAAGTGTTAATTAAGAAACCTTAGGGGGGACAGGGGAAAGATATTAATTTATACTGTCATAGTACCTGTGATGTCCCAGTGCCAAATTACAAGCAGCAGAGAAATGTGGTCTTGTAAAGGGCTGGCTGATCGAGGATAGATCATTCTATCCTATGTCAAAAAGAATGGAGGTTGCTTTTCAAAAACAAAAGGAAAGGACGAGCTGTAGCTCTGAGAAGTCTCCAGGGCACATCAAGTAGAAGTTAATTAGCTGACTTACTTGGAACAGATAAGGAAAATCCCTATGGCTAAGCACAATGTTAGGGACATGTTTTGGTATTGTATCTCTTGCTTCTTTATTTCTAGAAAACACTTCTATTTTTTTTTTTTTTTATCATAAGAGCTTGACTAGTGGTAAAGCAGATTCTCAAAAATCAGATGTCTACTACTAATCCATTATCCAAGTGCAGACTGGCAGAATTAAGGCAGGGTTTGCTACTGACCCTAATTCTGGTTTCAAAAGCTTACTCAAGTTGTTAGGCTGAAAAGGACATCTTCCTTAGAATACAGCTCTCTCTGCCACTTTGACAAGCAGTGTCAACTGAGATAATTACCATCACTGTTAGTTCTTATTAAAACAAACAAACAAAAAACCCAAACAAAACCCTTAGTTTAGCAAGAGGCTTGACCTAAACTATTATAAACAAGTGAATTGCTTTATGAAAGTAAAACCTGGAGTAGACCTCAAAGCCTTAAGAAAACAGATGTTTCTCCTCTGTAAGGGTTCTTTACACTCTATGTGGTCAATCTCCCTAGAAAAAATAGAAAGCAAGGTCTTCCCAACTTCTGAAATGTTCTGACAGTCTGAGCAGTGGGATTGGGAAGTGCACTGCATTCAGGACTCCATCTGCCATTGGCATCTATACCAAACTATAAATGCCTTCTATGTAACTTACTGTATTAAAATTATGGGTAGATTTATTAATATGTCTGACAATTTCATGTCAGTTTTTAGTAGACCTTGTTTTCTTAAAATTCCTGTTGCAACAGAAGCTGCAGAAGTGTGTCCTTGCCCTCTAACTATTTACAAGCAGAGCTAAGTGGTAAAGAATTCCTAAAACTCGCATTTCTTCTGTCAGATCACAGCTCAGTAATACAGAAAACCTGTCAGTAAGGCTCACAGCACCAGATCAAATGTTTTCTATCTAAATGACACAGAAGATTGTCCAACAGAAGCCCAGTCTGCTCATTCTGCTCTAAATTCATTACAGAAGTATGGACAAGTTCAGGTTGTACCAGCAGGCTTTTTGGCAAGATCAGGTATAGTTTTGTCTTCCACAGCAGCCTTAGAAGCCAAGGGAGATGACAGAAGCGTGGGCATGTGCCAAAACCCAAATTAGATCCAGTTCATCTTGCTGCATGGTCCAGTAGTCCACAGATGAGTACAAATGATTTTGAAGCCATAGCTTCTGTTTCCTCCAGAGAACAGATAGGTCTGTCTATTCCCACAGATACCTACTGCCCTCAAACTTTAATCGAGTTTGAAAAGCTTCAACAAAAACAGTACAGGGCAAGAGGAAGTCTGGACCACAGCACAGAATGGGAAAAAATGCCTTTGTTTACAGTGTTTCAGCAATTCTGGGCAGTTCAATTGTACCGGAATCTCAGAAATGCACATTAAAAGAGCAAAGGTAGAAATAATATCCACCTTAATATTTTATAAGCTTTCAAAGGTCTGAGCTGTTGGTTAGTTTTCAAAGTTGCTGGGGATTCAAAAAATTTTATTGTTCCGACAAAAGCCAACTGCTTCTAGTGAGGGTAATACCTGTGAAAAAGCTTGAGAGTCTGATATTCCAATGAGGCCAAAAAAACTGCTCTCTCTCTGCACATGCAAATTTTGTAAGAATGATGAGTTTTGCAATTCAAATATTGTATTGTTTCTTGGCAGTACGTACAAAAAAATACTGGTGCAAGACAAGTGTAGCTCATGCAGTCTCATAGCAGGCCTCTTCTGGAGGGCAGGCCAAACAGAGGTGCTGTGTGTGAGGACACCAATGAGGCTTGGCTTGGACCACTTCTGTTTACACCTGAAAGATGCTCTGAGAGTGCGTGAAATTCAGGGAATTTTAAAAAAAGTCACAAGGGTTAAATACAGACTTAAACTGAGCTCTCCACAGTCTGAAGCAGATCAGAATGTTCAAACATTTCTACGTCGACAATGATGCATTGCATTAAATGCCGGTTGGTTGCACTCATTTTTTGAGGGGGAAGTAAAATATTTAAAACAAAAGCATAATAAACTATTTAATAACTCAGTCATCAGCAACAGTCACAAAAACAGACCCTATAAAACAGTCACATTTAGATCAATGTGTTGCAATAGAAATGTCCTTAACCTGACGTGATTTGTTATCAGGATTGTGGGTTTTTTCCTACAGTATTTTCACGAGCAGGAGACCAAGGAGTGTTTGTAGCTCTTCACTCTAATTTAAGAGGTTTAGATATCTGAAATGACATTCTGCACTATCTGAGCTTTGGCAGTTAACTAAAACTAAAATTGATCCTCGGTCCTACATAAAAAGCCACATCTCACTAACACAAGCAGACAGCCAGGCACTCCACCCGTTACGAAGTACTTTTGAAATACTATTCCTTATGACAGTAGTAGCTTTTAAAATGAGTTGCAATTGAGAGTGTATTTTAAGATGTTAAATTAAAACATCAATTGGCAATTAAAACATCAATCTGACAACCAGGGAGACACGGAGGGAAAAACAACAGCTCTTAAAGCTGGTCCTGACATACAAGTAGATCCCTGAGAATTTTCAGCATCTCTGTCAAGGCTCACCCCTGGACAAAAGAATCTATTTCAGTGCATGGGTTTTCCCACACATGTGGTTATCCTAGCAGAGAGGGCTGTCACTGAACATGCTTCTATTCCAGACCACTTGGATTGAAGTTCACTCAGGGTTTGTGTAGCACAAGATGAAGTCACAGTTCTGGGTTGTGAAGGGGGTTCATAGGTACTACTCAACCTGAATTAGTATCTTTTTAAGCTGGGTAAACATTTCCTTGTAAATATGGGAAAACGCAGATAAACTACCACTTTCTGCCTAACTGCACTTTTTAAAATTCCACTAATGCTGTGCCATATGTTTAATACAGTATGTAGTAACCTGGAATTAATGAGAAGATATTTGAGGATCTTTCTGGTAGCACCTGCTGCAGTTAAGTTTCAGACTTCTACTGAAGATTTATTATGCTTCCATGAAGTGTTTTTCATATGGGGATTTTCAGACTGAAGAAAAACATTATATACCACTGTTTTCTTCCATCTGTGTGTGCACAGAATCATAGAATCATAAAATGTTAAGGGGTTGGAAAGGACCTTAGAGATTCATCATCGCCCTTCCATCGGCAGAGACACCTCCCACTAGACCAAGTCACTGAAGGCCTCAGCCAGCCTTGCCTTGAACACTGCAAGAGCTGGGTTATTCACAAACTCCCCAGGCAACCTGTTCCAGTGTCTCTCGCACCACCCCCACAATAAAGAACTTCTTCCTAATATCTAACCTAAATTTCCCCTCTTTCAATTTGTACTCATTACATGTGCACTTGTATAGGACATGCTTGTATTTTTTTACATTTTTTTTTCCAATTTATCAAGCTATTATTATTCATTAAATCAATAAGATAAGTATTTAAATATTTATCTTGTAAATATAAGATAATATTATAAGACCTGCTGATTACAAATAAAGAAGGGCTGGTGGAAGATGCGGTAGTCAGAGGCCATCTTGGGCATAGCATGAAATGATAGAGTTTTCAATTCTTGGTGAAGTATGGAAAGGGAACAAGAAAACCTTTACTTTGGACTTCCATAGGGAGGACTTTGGCCTGTTGAGGACACTGGTTCAGAGACTTCCTTGGGAAACAGTCCTTAACAACAAAGGGGTCCAGGAAACTGGACATAGCTAGAGGATGAAGTATTAAAGGCACAGGAGCAGGTCTTCTATGTGTTGAAGGACAAGCCAGCAGAGAAGAAAACCAGCTTGAATGAACAGGGAGCTCTTACTGGAACTCAGAGAAAAAAAGAGGGTTTATGACTATTGGAAGAAGGTGCACTCTTTACTTAAGAACTGGGTGGATGGTCAAGCCCATAGATTAGTGGTGAATGGTGCCACATCCAGTTGGCAGCTGGTCACTAGTGGTATGGGACATTCCTGTTTAAGATCTTCACCAACAATCTGGATGAGGGGATCAAGTGCACCCTCAGTCAGTTTACAGAAGACACTAAGTTGGGTTGGAGTGTTTATCTGCTCGAGGGCAGGAAGGCTCTTCAGAGGGAACTGGACAGGCTGGATTGATGGTCTGAGGACAACTGTATGAGGTTCAACAAGGTGAAGTGCCGGGTCCTGCCCTTGGGTCACAACAACCCCCTGCAGTGCTACAAGCAGTGGGAAGAGTGGCTGGAAAGCCGCCCAGTGGAAAAGGACATGGGAGTGCTGGTTGATGGCAGTTCAACATGAGCCAGTGTGTGTGCCCAGGTGGCAAAAAGTCCAGTGGCATCTTGTCCTGTATCAAAAATAGCGTGGCCAGCAGGACCGGGGAAATGGTTGTCCCTCTGCACCCTCTGGACTGGTGGGGCTGCACCTCAAATCCTGTGTTCAGTATTGGGCCCCCCACTACAAGAAAGACTTTGAGGTGCTGGAGCGTGTACAGAGAAGGGCAACAGAGCTGGTGAAGGGTCTGGAGAGGAAGTCCTATGGCTGAGGGACCTGGGTGTGTTTAGCCTGGAGAGGAGGTTGTAGCCAGGTGGGGCTTGGCCTCTTCTGCTGGGCAATCAGCGACAGGACAAGAGGAAATGGCCTCAAGCTGTACCAGAGAAGGTTCAGGATGCACATCAGGAAGAACTTTTTAACTTAAAGGATTGTCAAGCATTGGAACAGGCTGTCCAAGGAGGTGGTGGGAGTCATCATCCCTAGAACTGTTCAAGAAATGTTCAAGAAATGTGGCACTTGGTGCTATGATTTGGTTCATGTGGTAGTTTTCAGTCAAAGCTTGGACTCAATCTTGGAGGTCTTTTCCAAACTTAATGATTCTATGATTATATTTCCAAGTAGCACCCAGAGGTGTCACTGAATATATAATAAAAAATATACACCAAAAAGCCAAGACTGCAACTTTTGAGAAAGGAACTAATAGTTCCAGTGCTGAACTTCCGTAAATGAGGCAAGCAGTTTAAAAATCATGAGGTCTAACAGTTATTTACTATTAGTGCTTTTATTTGCCATTTGCCTTTCAAATGACTAAGATTTCCATTCGCAACTTCCCTCATAAACATCATGGACAACAACTGGCTTTATAAATACTTTAACTGAATATGAGATTTTCCAATGAACACATGACTGCAGGGTTGTGACTGTAAGATGGGAGAAAGTTCAGTATACACTTACATGCTCTCAATAGTATAAAAACTCATAACACAAAGGCTATTACTGCCTTAATTTGCATGAGATTATAATAGCCAAATATAACAAAGATAGGAGAGGAACACAAGGTAATAACAAGACCTCAACATAAACAGAAAATACATTTGCATTGAAATAGATGTTAAGTACTTCTCAATCCAGAATGTGTACATCTATACAGAAACCCCACCCCAAAAGCAGCTTAGTCTAGTGTTTTTGCAACATATTAACATCAAATGTCAGTAAGAACATAAAACTTCTTTAACATCTCAATAAACTGAATTAAAGCAGCGATCTGCTGGATTACAATTGAAGTCAGTCTGCCCAAACTGACTGCGGCAACACACACCCAGTGATAGACTGTCAGGGGTGGGCCAGAAGAGGACTACAGAGAGTGGAGAGAGATGCAGAAAAGCTGCAAGGAAAGCTCAGAAGAAAGGATCTATTTAGAAGACTTCTAGCAACTTCAGCTGTGCAGAACTGCCTGGGAACAAGCTACAAGGCCGCAGCATTGCAGCCTCAGCAAAATTCCCATCTGTGCACCCAGGACAGTTCTTCCATTGTTCCCCTAGCTCTCCCTTCCCCCTAAGTGACCTGACATATGCCCTTAGCCTATCCCTCCTAGTCCCCATATCAGCAACCCTCAGGATTTGATGTTCCTAGCCGGGTTCCTACCCTTATTCCTAAACCTTCTGTGTTCCTCTGTATATAAGCTGTCTTCTTGTTTCAATAAACTACCATTTTGTGGGTCACATATCTTGTGTGTGTGTGTGTGTGTCCCATCTCCCAATGCAAAATGTGCCACTGGGTCTTGTAGCAGGTCCCCTGTAACCTGCTATAATAGACCAACCAGTTTATCACTATTATGTTCTGATACTTCCATCACATTATTTCTTGTTGCTAATGCCTGCACCTGTATTTACACAGATAAGACACAAACAAGAGTGGCACTCTGGAGTTTTTTAATGCTTGGTAACAATAGGTGTTTCTCTCTCATCCTAAGGGCAAGGGACTGCTGTCTAAGCATAGGGGAGGAAGTGTGCCCGTACCTGGATACCAAGCTGAGGTGCTTCCTGCAGGAGCTGGTCTGGCAAGGGTCATTCCTAAGTCTGGTTACAGGTCAATCCTCATATACATTCCCGGAGGAAGTCCCACTAATAACCAGTAATCCCCAAACCAACATCTACAAGAGATGTTCACTGGATGTCGGGATCCCAGAGGGAGAGGAGTTAACCATGCCTGTGCACAGGTGATGGTCAGACATTAGGTCTGACCATCTGCGTGAGAACTTCACAGGGTTCCAGGAAAGCAAAAGGACAGACAGGGTCTGTTGATACCCCAGTGTACCACCTGCTTCAGCTTCTAGTTGAGGCGTGGTACTAAACCCAGACTGCTATTCAGAAATATACAAGACTACGTCACAGAACCAGCAATTGTAGAAGAGTGAAGTATCTCATTATGTTACTCTGTACCTCTCAACACCCTTCACAAAGTAGATTCTTTCTATTTTACAAGTAGTGAGAGACACACAAAGCCTCCAGGATTTGCCCAAGGTCACAGAGATCAGTGCCAGTGTAGTCAAATCAAAGCGCTTCACTAGAAGTTATTTGCTGTGTTCATACAATGATGCATTCGTGATTTCTTTCCAATTTCTATTTGCAACACACTGAAGTGACAAAGATCTGAATAGAGATCCTTAAATTAGGTGTGGAGAGAATACTTTTTAAAGGTATTTTGGGGATAAAGGTTAAATAAAGGGGAAATTTAGAGACACACTGATAGGAGTAAATTTCTTCACACATTTCTCCTGTGCTCATTTTTTTCCTGTATAAAAGTCCTCTTGAAACTGAGGTGCTCGTTTTTCCAAGTGTTTTTATTACTGCAAAAATAGAAAGGTAAACTGAGAATTTCCCTGGCCTAAGGGATATTCACATTTATTTAGTTTTTGATCTGACAGATACAGTTTATCACCTGGCTCTGTAGGACAGATATGCAAGTTAAAAAATACAATGAAACAAGCATCCAGTGGCAGCTCGAAGGGCTCAGAGCTGTGACCAATAACCAGCTAATTCAAAATACATACACAGGCCTAGGATCAAGGACGAGAACCCAAGGCTCCCCAAGCAAAGATAAATGCTTTAATCAGCTGGTCAGGGGGTCTTGGGGTGTCCTTTGCCCCAAAAATCCCAAAGTGCAGACAACTTAGCATTTTAAAGCATAAAGAGAAAAGGCTCTTCTGCATTCAGGAGGGAACATAAGGGCCTCAGCCACCCAGGCTGAAGGATCTCACACTTCATACAGATGAAAACTCCAACAACAAGGTTCTACGGAAAAAATAAAAACCATCCCTCCTCTGTTCTCCACCACCATTCCATCTGAAGCAGCAGCTGTTTGGTTTTTTCAGTAAAATTTGACAAATGCCTGCTAAGTACACAGTTGCAGCACCTACTACAGCAGCCTTGCTGGGACCTAGACACTTTCTCCTGACATGGCAGAGGCAGAAGGTTGTTCCATTTTGGAAGAAAGGCATGCCTCATCATACAAACACATGCTGTGCACCAAGACTTGGCAGATCAAGGTTAAAAAGCAAGATATTGAAGTCATGTATGTATCCTTAGTTTTAGGCTGTAGGTGAGTCAAGATTGCCAGGACTATAATTCTTAATTTACATTACTAGATTCTTGGCAGCTTCAGCTTTAATCAGCTGAATCCTGGGTTTCAACTAAGCTCTCATTTCCTACAGTAAACATGATTGTACCACAAATTTACCCACAGTTTGTACAAAAAATAAGACTGGTGTCTTCTGGACTGAAGAGAACTAGAGGTCCAGATTACTACAAAATTACTACTCAATACATGTATGAAAAGAAAACACTAAAGACATGAAAACTTGTGAGATGGTCAATAGCAAAAGACTAGAAAGATGAGAACCCAGAAAACACACACATGTCATGGTGGATAACAATCTTAATGAATTCGTTTTCACTGCAGAAATTAAATAAAGTTTTCCATTGCCTCATATATCACTGAATCATTTGTCAATCACACTGGCCAAACACAGTGAATGCAGAAGAGAATAAAGAGAATAAAAGAGTTTGGTGAAAATATAAGGCAATCAATACATTTTCACATGGCTTTCATATTATGTGTGACATTTTTTGCAAGCATTTTTCTGAGTAAAAGGTGAGTTCAGCTTTAAAAATTGGAATTTTTATTATCTAACAATTGATACAAATAACACAGAAATTTAGCAAAGAACAGTGAGAGTAACAGCACAGATCATCATCTTCTAAGGCAGCCAGATGGAGATTCTGTTTGGCAACAGGAGGAAAGCAGTTTTCTACCCAAAACTTGCACAAACTTGGAGACAGTGAAAGAGAGAACTATTTGCATTAACAGCTTTCAGGAATAATGATGAGAACTTTTACAATGTAATTGTGAAAAAAAAAAATGAAAGGCCTATGTGACAGACTTGACAAGAATAATGCCTCAAATCCAGCAACAGCTAATGAGAGTGTTTAGTAAGTACAAGGGAAAAATAAAAAAGAAAAGGGAAAAAAAAAAAAAAGCCTGGAGAGAAATACCTTCCTTCACATAGCCATAACCAAGATACTGAACAGAGTGTTGATTATTGCTGAGTAATTAAGTGTTGAGGGGTAATGTCGTGTAATAAATGGGATCTTTCTGCCATGTAACTCTACAGGCATCATGAAGATTCCTAGTCAGAGAAATGTTTGGGATATTTGACTCTATCATGTAGGGGCAAGGCTCGAATTGCACCTGACCTTGGAGAAATGGTTGCGAAAAGCAAAGGTAAGTGATCTGACAGCAAAAATGTTAAAACAGCAACAAGTACTGAAGCCCAAGGCAAAAGGAAAACAAGAAGCAGAATCAATACACAGGCACTGAGGTCCAAGACACAAGGAAAAGGGGAGGTGAGCTGGAGGAGGCTGAAGAAAGACAGGTATGTCACGAGCTGAAAATCACTACCTTCTAATTTTGAAAAATACCATTTATAGAAGAAAGAAGCGATGTATGCAGTTACTGAATACACAGAGATTTCCAATTAAACCAGGTTAGACAATGTGACTTCAGCAAATGCAAGGACCATCACTGTGTGAACACTACAGAAAAGAACTGCCAACAATTCAGTCACCACGTTGGCAGCCATGCTGTTGGGTCAATGACCAATTCTGTTCCAGCAGGATTGAGTAGCCAGCTGCAAAGTTATCCCTACAACACTGACAAGGCAGTAACAGCAGACCATAATACTTGTGAGCAAGAGCTGCCAATAGACAATACAGCCACAAGGAGGCCGATGGGCAAAGGCAAGATGTCAATAGGAGATTCACAAAAAACAAGAGCAAGTATTGAAAAAAGCTCACAGCAGCTGACATGCAGAAGAACTGGCCTGTGCTGGGAAGCACAAGTTATGGATTTAATCACAGTAAAACATTAAGAAAACTTAACGTGATGAAGGAGGGAGAACCACAGGGTTTATGCTGCATTTCACTGAAATAAAAAACAAACAAAACCACAAACAAAACAAAAAACCAAAACAAACACCACCACCACCATCCCCTAAATAAAACAAACCACACAAAAAAAAACCCAAAAAATACCCTAACCATATTTTGAGGTAATGGACTAAAAACCAACAAGCTAGAGCTAGAAACAACCATACCATATATCCCAGGAGGTTAGTGAAATACAGAACTCATGGGAGTCTTCGAAAAATATCTTAGAATTAAGATGGTCAATGGCAAAAAAACCAAACCAAACCAACCAAACAAAAAACTCATGAACGTTGAGGACTTCAACTTGAATCCACTTTCTACAGCACTGCATGGGGAATTGTCAACTCATAGATTACTGCTCCAGTTTCCCTAATCTGGGAGATCTGGAGATATTTATGCATGGACTGTTGCAACAACAGGAAAATTTGCCATAGGTACCACATCTGTTGTGTTGAGTTCAGACAGGAGACTAAAGTAGACACAATCAGAATGTGTTGAAACACAGAAGCACTGTGGTGCCAGTTCTTCCTGTTTATCCATGGAGAAAGGCAGAAGGGGCAGTAGAGAAAACCAAGAGACTAAACAGTAAAGGCAAGAGGGGAAAATACGGACTGCCTGCTCAAGAACATTGAAACACTGCAGTTATCTCCTTCCAGCAGACAGAAAGTCAGGACTCTGCTTGGTCTCTTCAGAACAGACAATTGCAGCCTAGGAGAAAAATTACCATCAAGCCAAGAAAGCAGCTTAAAGAAGCTCAAACCAGGAAGGCATCCTACTGAAGCAAAGAAGCCAAGAACACAAAGCCACTGCAAACAGACAATCTGAGCTGCTTCCAGCTCTGAAACAGTCACACAAAGGGAAAAAAGCTAAACTGCAGTAGAAAAAAACATCGCACTACACAGCTATGGACTTGGAGGAGTGGGGTGGGGAGAGAACAGTGGAGAAGGTAACTGGAGTAAACACAAAAAAATGGAACCAAAAGGGGTGATCAGGGCAAGCAAAGAGCCTTTTGCTTGCATTCTATTGAAGGGCAGAACTCAGGCTTAAGGATCACTACAGTGTCAGTCAGTAACAAAGCCCCCTACAACATCAATAATAAGAGGAAATGACTGACCCGTGTTTGCCAGAGCACAAGGTGGGGGTCAGCCAAAGGGTTTGCTATTAACAGCCACATCCAAAAATGTACTACAGATTGGTGGCCACAACAACTACACAGGACACTGCACGGGACTTGCATGGTGGTGCACAGGTTGCAGCAGCAGGAAAGCTCTAGAGAAGTTGTCTCTTCATGGGTTACAGCACGGAGTTAATATCAGCCCAAATTATCACATCAGGGTAAAAAAGTTCCCTTAGCCTACGGCTGTTTTACTTTCAGGATGCTCAAATCCTCTCAGGTTATTTCCCAGCAAGTGAAATGATTTCCACTCATGCAAAGTGAGAGTAAATCACAATAGTTGTGATGTGGCAGAGGGCTATTCCTCCTTGCTCAGACTGTTAATGACTGCCTCAAGCACAGAGTATTAGAGAGGCAGGCTGGAAATGATAATGAGTCAAGTGACCAGCCAAACATGATCCAATTGCACTGAAATAGCATATTTTCATAGACATGTACATCAATAAATATTAATATAAATTCTTACTATTTGAAACTCTACCAATTCACTTTGTGTCCATTGATTTCTCACAAATCAGCAAATATCAGCAAAGTTCAGCTGGCAAGTCTCTTCTTGGGGCTTCGGAACTGTGTGCTCACCTTTCATGTAAGAGCTGACATTTTCTGCAATATTGCTAAAAGCTTTACTTGTTTATCTATTTATTTATCTATTTATTTATTTATTTTTAAATTCAACTTCAAGTATGGTATCACATTCACAATGATGTTTTCTTGCCTCGAATGAAATTACTCACCATCTCTTCAAACCAGCACTGTGAGTTTAAACGCCTTTTCCTCTGCAGCTCTTGTGCCCTGGAACCACTCTGTGTGCACTGCTATATCCTTGTGCTTCCACACACCATCCAAGCTCCCTCAAGGAGCCATTACTGGACCTCTTGCACTCCTGCTGCTGCCAAAAGCCAGTAACATCCATAGAGCTATACTGGGCTCACAGCCACTCTCCTGAAAACATAACAGGGCACATTTCTGTTGCATCATCCCCTTCTCCATCTCTGTATTTTACCCACTTTTGCCTCTTGTTGCCCATCAGGAACATCCTGTAGGGCCTGAGTCTAGCATACCTGGCCCTTCTTCCATGAGCAAAGCCCACAGGTTTTCCTGGAGTATAAATAAGCACATAAACCATCAATTCTCAAAACTCACCAGGACACGTTATTCTGCTCTTGCCTGCAGCTCTTAATTTGCTTCTGTCTTTGCCATTACTTATGATTAAAAGCCCTGACTCTGTTATTTAACTCCGTGAAGCGTGCAGCTTGTGTGAGATGGCGTACAACGCAGGCTGAATCTTACAACTTGAAACACTTCATTATATTAAGAAGAAAAAAAGAGGCTTATGATTAATTTTGATTTCAAGCCACAAAATGAAACAGTTTAAAGTCTTTTAAAATATGTTTTTCACAGTAGGAAACAGAATAAACCAACAAAACAAACTAAACATTATAATCAACCCAATCATTACCTTCTATTAGCCAAGTGCTTAAGGGATGAAAAAGACTAGCATTTTAACCCGACTGAAGCATTATGGAGAAATTATCCCAGGGAATGCTTTCCTCACTACCTTTAGGTTAATTCTCAAAAAAGATTCACCTCTCCTTTACAGGCATTCAGGTAATTGGTCTTATAAGTGCGCAGGTGAGAAATTAAATCTTAGGACTAACTTCAGGTTTGGTGGTCTTCACATCTCTCACACAGAAGCACCAGGAAGAAATATGAGGGATGCTGAATAACAGTTTAATAGTAAAAAACCCACACACACATGCACTAATTAAAATGCACTACATCAAAATCTGGCAACAGCATCTGAAGGGTGAAGGGGAGTGGCATCCACAAGAAGGATCCATGGAGCAAATAAATAACCAGCTGACCTCACATCATCCTGTCTGGCACTGTGCACAGCTCCAGATCACTGTCTGGGAATAAAACTGACTCCCCCTCCTCCCAGGGATTTAGAGGAGCACGCTGGCTGAGATTTAAGCTTTTTTTTTTTTCTCCTCAGTGAAAGGCAGAGCCAGGCAAGGTGAGGGGCCTGGGAGACCTCAGCCCAACAGTCGCTTCCAGCCGTGCTGTGCCCACGGCAGGCACCAGCCCCTCTCCCTCAGCATGGGGAACACAAGGCAGCTCTGCTGAACACCAAAAGGGACTTGCCCTTGTCAGTGTGGTTTACCCACTGTCTTTCCACTCCTTATCCTCTCCCCACACTGTTTCCAGCAGGCAGTGGTGTGAGTCCTGCCAGCTGCATCACAGGGCTGGGGCAGCTGTTGTTCACCCCCCCATTGCCGCTTTCCTCTGACTCCACTTTGCTGCCCGAGGGGAACTGGGAGCTGGGGGATGATACACTACTGAGAAATACAATTTCCATAGTCATTTGTAGGTTGCTGAAACACTGAAACTGCATCGTGGAGATTAATTTATCCTTCTGTTTTATGACACGTGCTCTCGCTGTTGTATTTAAAAGCAGCACAGGTTGGCATAACTCAGCCTTGTCCCCAGCTCGCTGCTTCTCACAGCAAGTGACCTCAGCTGCCCTGGCACTGAGATGGAGCTGGAGGGGGGAAAGCTGCTCCATAGGCAAATCCCTGGGAGGATTTTTTCCTGACTAGGCAAACTAGCAAGAGGTTGGATTTTCTCAGTCCCAGGGAGCTGGGGTGGCCAGCCAGGAGGGTTCATGGCTGGGGTGTGAGGGTAGGGCACCTTCCAGCTCACTGAGCGGTGTGGAGGCCAAGGAGGAGAAGGAGGAGGAGCGAAGGTTACCCCCTATTGGGCTGAAATCATCACTGACATTGGGGCAATGCTGGTGAGAGAGGGAAAGAAAATTCCCCTTCCCACTCAGGTCAAGACTCATCCTGCTCCAGGCCCCTTCTACAGCTGAAGGTTCTCAGGGATCTTGTTTCTGCACCGTGGAGTCTTCTCATCAGTTTTCTCATCAGCCTCCCATCACCCTCCTCAGGGCTCAATCAAATCACCAAAATAAAAACCACCATTGTTCTTGGGGCTGTCCTGTGCATGGCCAGGAGTCAGTCTCCAAAGACCCTTGTGGATCCCTTCCAACTCAGAATATTCTGTGATTATCCCCTTTCAAGGAATCCATCCTCCTTTCTCCAGGCACTGAAAAGGGCTGGTCGAGTCACAGACATGTCAAGCCATGGCTGCCTCAAACCCTCATCCCAACCAGTGCAGTGACAGTGCTCAGCTCTCATTTGTCCTCTCCTTGGAGACAACCCATCTTTCACAAGCCTGACGTGGTTCACCGTTTCGTTGTGATAATGAACTGACAATATTTATGCTGGTGCCAAGCCTACCATAAACAACAGCAGCTCCCTGGACAGTCCCTCTGACTCATTCAAGTTAAGCCGTTTTGTTTATGTCACACTTCTACACCTGAATATGGAATGCCGTATTTAAATGGGGCAATAAATCAATATTCCATGGGGAATGTGTGTGGGGAGGGGAAACCCAAAAACTCTCTAGCTTTGCTACCGAAACATGAGGAGAAGTAGGAGGAAAAGTTGCCCAAGAGACTGAACAAAACACAGCTGAACACATGGACCACGATCCTTATCTCTGGAAAACAATTACTATTACAGATCCAATTAATTATTGCAGTGTGTTAAAATTAATGAAGTAGAAGAGAAGAATGATGAGATAGATGATTTTTGATCAAATTTGAATTTACTTGTGTGATTTAGAAACAAAAAGTTGATTTAAACTGCCTCATTTTCAACATCTATTATTATCTATTGGAATTTGCAGTAAACTGGTAAGTTATTGTTTGCCAAAGGTTGAAATTATGAGACTAGTTTAGACCCAAGAGACATGGAAGAGTTTAAAAGAGACCTGTGATGCATTAGATCACCTTGTGCTTCTTGAAATAATGAAAAAATTGATTTAAAATTTTCATAGAATCATCATAGAATGGTTTCTGTTGGAAGTGACATTAAAGATCACCTAGTTCCAACACCCTGCCATGGGCAGGGACACTTTCCACTGGACCAGATTGCTCAAGGCCCCATCCAACTAGCCTTGAACACTTCCAGGGATGGGGCAGCCACAGCTTCTCTGGGAAACCTGTGCCAGTCACTCACCACCCTCACAGTGAAGAATTTCTTCCTAATATCTAATCTAAACCTGCCCTTTCAGTTTGAAGCCACTATTCCTTGTCCTATCACTACATGCCCTTAATAAAAAGTCCCCTTCCAGCTCTCCTGCAGCCCCTTCAGGCACTGGTAGGTTATACAAGATCTCTCTGGAGCTTTGCTTATCTCCATAGCAGAGCTGCCCCAGCCTTCTGAGGATCTTCATGACCCTCCTCGGGACTCAATCCAGCAGCTCCACGTAGTTCTTATGTTGGTGGCCCCAAAGCTGGACGCAGCACTCCAGGTGGGGTCTCATTACAGTGGGGTAGAGGGGCAGAATCACCTCCCTCAACCTGCTGGCAATGCTGCTTTTGATGCAGCCCAGGACACAGATGACTTTCTGGGCTGCAAGGGCACATTGCTGGGTCATGTCAAGCTTCTCAATTAACAGTCATCCCACTTAAAGCACGGCACAGTAATACAGTATGACTCGGCCTGTGCAAGTCCTTCATGCTTCATGTTCACCAAGTGCCCGTGGCAGCTCGTTGTGCACAGGATCACAGAGTTACAGGAACCTTTCAGGAACAGATCTACATGGGACACAGGAAGCATCAAGAATTCTCACCCCTACTGAGCCTGGATTTCTACCTCTGAAGAAGCACCACTGATCAACAGTCAGCATTCACAACAGGACCAAGAGGACGCTTTTATGGTTATGACAGAATGTAGGCATTTACTGCCAAAATATGTTAAAGATATTTTCACTGAGTAGATTTCTGTGTTTTGTATTAAGGCCATATATCAGTAAAGGAGCTCTCAGAATAAACATTTGATGTTGGCAGATTAGTTCTCCATGAATAAATTAGCTCAAATTTATGGCCCTGGCATCACATGTGAGATTAGGCATCCACGCAGTGTTGACAGGCTCATCAGAAATGCCTTGACAGTTTAAGTAACATCTTTTGTCAAACTTTGCACCTTTGCTCCCAACCCTCTTTCCATGAAGTCAGCAAGAAAATCCTATAATGAATGCAAACATTTTGCTTTGCTAGGGATTTTTCTGTGACTTCTTTTTTTTATTTCTATTTGCTTTCATTTATAATTGCTGCTTTTGTTTTGCTTTTACAATACAATTTTTCTTCCTGGAATTGGTTTGTCCCAGTTACAAAACAGTACAAAGTTCGATGATGTTTATTTTTTTCCCCATAATCAATATTTAATTTTTTTTGCCTCAGATATTTACTTTATGATGAGAGTCTAGAAATAAAGCCTGTAAAAACTCCATCAAATGCATCTTTTTTTTTCTTTTTCCCCTCTCACAATTACATATATGAGATTCCAACCCTACAGACCCCCACCAAAAAAATTCAGACAGACTGCCAAGGCATTGTGATCTCGCCCCCTCTGGTATTTAATCTACACAGGGGTGTCATCCCAGTCCTATCTAGAAAAAACCCAGGACTCAGGGAAGCAACCTCACAACTTTAAATCTGTTTCAAATTTGCTGGCAGTTTTTTATGAACAGTTGCAATATACAGAAACAGATATGTTGCACAGTTCTGAGAACAGTGGAAGAGAAAAGCCTGGCACAGAATTTCTCATACCTTACTCAAAGGAATTCCTGGATATACTTTTAATAAGTATAAATTTGATTTTAGTAAATACAGTTTATTGAATTTCTTATCTATTCTAGGAGGTCAGTTGGTTACCAAGCCCATTATTTATGTCTTGTGTCACCACTCCATAAATTCTTTATGTAGACTAATAATTTAGGTACAAATGTGTGCTATTAACAGCCATTTCTTGAAGCTCCATTGCTTTTTCTCTGCCTCATGGGTTTGTTTTCCTTTCTCTTAGAGACAGAAGTGAAGAAAAGTAGCTTATTGTTCATGGTACAAAGAGATTTCCATCAAGAGATCTCAAAATGCCCAAGTATCAATTTGTTCCTGCTGTCTCATTTGTTAGTCTGTGCCATTTACAATAAATCCATTGTTTTACAGTCACAAGTGTAAGTTCCTGGCAAGCTGCAGTCTCTCATTTTGTTAATCAATGCAGCTCATGCTGACTCTTCATGGGAGTCAACCATTACCAGAAAGTGGATTATTATCCATCAACAAAGTTTCAGCTCTTGATTACTGACCTAATTATTCCATTCAGCACATGTAACTCAGAGGGACAGGATAATAAGGAAGAACTGTTGAATTCTACAAGTTCAAACTATTTTTGTTTTAATACCCTAGGCATTCTGTGCTATGTCTGTGTGCTAATAATTTGGAGTGTCTGTTACAGGAACCTTTGCCCAGTTTTACCCTTTTGATACTTCTTACATCAGGAGGGAGACAAATTAATATTTCTTTATAAAAAGTTTTAATTTGGGGTATGTAGATAGCCTCTTTTCCCAACTTGCCTAAGAAAATACATGGAGTCAGGATTTTCCCTGATTTTTCACTGGTACAATTATTTTGTAGTTGTAGAGGTAAAACCAAGGCAATCATAATTTGGCCAACAAGTATTGATTTAAAAGAAAAAGCACCAAAAAAAAAAAAAAAAAGAAGATTCAGTTTTTAAGCAGCCTCCTCAGCACAGACTTTTTCTGAGCATGCTCTCAGAGTAAAATATAGAAGTAAAAGTAATTTACACATTCAGTTATAATCTGTTACAATTATGACAATGTTTATCCAAACCTCAAACTCCATAATTAACAATAAATTTATATATACATTGTCCCTGAATTTGCCTAAAGAAACAATACAGTTTAATAAGAGATTTTAAGGTAGTGCTCTAAGTGTGCTAATCAAATGTTTGCTTCTTTCTCAATATACTCCTCTAAAAGATAACCTTCATAATAGCAAAGAGATTTATCAGAGAGATTCATTTTATTAAAAGACTGAGTATATGACCACTGTATTTGTTTTTCAGATATTATTTCTTACCTAGAAATGCTGAAGTCCAAACCCAGACCAATGCACTTCAAAAAGTCATCTGTCCAGAGTAACACTGAATATCTCCTCCATATCATAAACTCCAGAAAATAAAAAAAATCCTTGTGCTAGATGCCTATCAGAAGCTACTTTGAACAGTGAGGTGACATGTTAAGTAGTGGCATTGTCAACTGGTTCCCTGTTTGCAATAGGGAGAATGAAAGCTCACATCAGTTAAGATTTGTCTCACATTTCAAAGATTTAAAGTGATATTTGCAGTTTTCTTTATTGCTAAAGGACCCATTATTTGGAAATAGCATCACCAACTGAGATGGATCCTTTGTGGTGACAGCCACTGGCATGAAACAACTTTGCACTTAAGCTACCAAAGGCACCCTGTTCAATTAAATACAGACCTAATTGTTAACATTTATTATTTTTACTACAGCCACATCTATGAGGTCTCACTAACCTCATGATTTCATTGACATTTTATAGAAAAGAAGGAGAAACTGTCCCTTCTCACACAATACAGTTTTCTTATGCACAGCTGTATGTGGGCCAATATCGATACGCATTTAATTACCTTCATTGAAGTGGAGTCTGAGGCAATTAATATTACTCCTATATACCTGTCTAATAACCCCCATTTTTATCCCTCTGCCGTTGCATGGGAGCAGGAATAGAGAGGTTAATGATGATGTCTTGCTTTTTTCCTGAAGTCATGATTTAAACTGGAGTGGACCACCCAACGTTTTCTGGGCTGGTGAATAAATGCCACACTTAGCACACCCTCCCTTGCAGAAAAAGAGCTTCCTATTTAGAACCCCCATCAGTAAGTTCTGAGATCCACACCGGGGCATGGGGCGGTGTGTGGATGTTGGCAACCACCTGCTGCCCTAGAAGGAAGCAATTGTGGCAGGCAAAGAATTATCCTCCGGGTCACTGGGAATAGCTGTCAGAACTGGGATTCAGGCTTAGTATTTCTTGCTTTGCAATCTCATCCTAGAATCAGCTCAGATCCTGCTGCATGTTTTACGGCACGTGTTGTCAGCAGGACTGCAGAAGGTGCCATGACAGTCTGAATTAAAACAGAATGCTGTCATTTTTGATTGGGACACCTCAGTGATTGCCTTCATTTCACTTAACACCTCCAGGTCTATTTTCCAACCTCCTTCTTTTGTCTGCTATCCCTGCAGAGAGGATGCTGCCCATGAAATTACATGCAATTAATATTGTCAGCATTAGCAACATTTTTACATTCCATAAAATCTGTGCAATACACAGTGAAAGCTGAAATGGTAGAAATAACTCCTTTAGTGAACAAGGGGCAAAGCCCTGTTTTGTCAGTAAGCCAGTAGCTATTCTACTGGAGATTTTCTTCATAAAACCAGATGGGGAGGTGGATCAGGGAAACATGGGGACAGTAATGAGACATTCAGAGAGGACAGTTTCTCACTCCTGTGATCTATAAACTGAGCAGAAGATTGTTTATCTACTGTGCAGTCCTCCCAGTGTCTCCCCTCCACCAAAAGAGCACCAGGAAAAGCTGCAGAGAGTCTTTCAGACACCTCAGAAAATAGAAACAATTGTGGAAGCAAATACGTGAGGAGCCTTTGATGGTTCACAGAAACACTTGCAGTGCTGCCTGGATTTCCACCACTGTGTACTAATACACTACATGCTCAAGCTCTCTCCACCTCTGCCTCTCATCATCTGCCCCCGGGCTTCACTTCACACCTGCTTCATCTCTTTGCTTTCAGCTGAATCCCAGCTGAACAAGCAGAACCACTGTAAAATGCCCCACAAGCTGTTATGAAAGTGCACTGCCTTGCTCTGTGCACATAAGACTGTCTTAGTGCTCGTATGAAGTCTAAAATGTGGACTTGTAACGTTTTCCCCACACATCTACCTCACACAGACCACACACTCTTAGGGTAAGAGCTGCCTCTTCTCTGTGTCTGCAGTGTCTAAATACCAGGCAGCTCTCCTTGGTTACTCGG
>NW_020956608.1:160861-210840 GCF_003031625.1 Empidonax traillii
ACTGCTGTGGCTACAAAGCAGAAAAAAAAATACGTGGCTACTGATAAATTGATGTTGTTCCAGTGCATGCACTCTAATCTTACATAAAATCATTTTTATTCTGAAATAATATTTATTCTGAAATTAAGACCTATGTAACGATGGAGGCACAATTAATCTTTTCATTTGTGGAAAATGAAAGTTCTTGCAGCATTGATTATTACCCTGCTTTGCTACAGTGATCGATTAAGCATTGATGTGTGTGTCAGCATTCACCCTGGTTGGTTCCAAGGTAGACACACTGCTCATTAATTTGGCAGCTTCTGCTTATTCTTTTTGTTCTTCTGTTGAACACCCTTTATCTCAGAAAGAGGCAGGAAATTGAGGCAGTCAGAGCACACACTGTTATGCAGGCTGTTGTCACACTGCGCCATCCACATCATGTGGGCTACTGTTAACTGAACCAGTTCATCTGTTTGCATTACTACTGCTAATTTTGCCTTGCAAGTACAACTAATAGTTCATTAATCAACCAAAATTACAGTTAAAAAAGCCAAACCATCTTTACATCCAGAAGGTTCCCACCTCCCTTTGTTAAGTCATGTTTAAGGCTCATCTAACACTACACCAACACTGAACAGAGAGGTTCTTTCTCCTCTTTGCTGCATGTGCCCACTGGTCCAGGGGTTATGCTGTGGCTCAGTAAATCAGAATAGCTAGTTCAACCAGCCAGATCCAGCGAAGAAGATAACACTCATTTTCAGATGCTGATCTCACTGGGCATGAGCACTATGACCATGCAGCTGTGAGAGCAGAGACAGTTTTAGACTTCCCTGGACTGCAAAACCTCATGATGAGAGTGCAGCCATTCACACTGCTCCTCAGGAACTGGAAACTTCACGTGTGGGTGGAGAAGGGAAGAACTGACAGGGCAGGACTTTATTTGGATGTGCCATGGAGAATGTAGATGACCAGTTAAACACTATCACTCCTGGTTCCTCACACCATTCCCTGTGCTGTGCAAAACACTAAATCAAAACTTCAAGCAGATACCTGAAACAAAGATGGTCAGGCTCCTCTGTGAGGACTGGGAATCTCTTAAGAGTATGAAAACGGTAAGTGATGCCTATATGTGAAAATGATAATTGATAAATCATCTACTGCCAAACACTACCAGGATGGACCTTGAAAAGTGATGGATTACAAAGAGAGACAGGAGAACCACTCCCCGACTTAGAGATACTGATATTTTTTGACAGCCAAAAGCTCTCATGTGAAGGAAGATTCCTCTCTTCCTAATGTAGATATGTAAAATAGGTCAGAGGAGCTGTACCCTACACCAGTTTCTCTCCACTGCCTCTAAAGGAAGCCCGGAATAAGTAACACAAATGGAGACATTTACACCGTAGATGACTTGTTCACGTGTGCCTTGCTCATGTCACCTCTTTGGTGGCTAAGTTTCCCTGTTGAATAACTGGCATGAAGTTATTTATTCTCCTTTGAAAAGCAAGTTTTATCTCTGTGGGTGAGCAATATCACGGAGGCGAAATGTTTTTAAGAAATTATCTTTTCTGTTTTACTAAATGGGCTAAAATTAATTGTATCTAGTCAAAAGAAATTAATTTATTGAAATCTAAACTGAACTCCTCACAGGAATGATTTAAATGGCTTTCATAAATTGGTAGTCCAGCGAACTTTTGCCCACAGCACATTTAAAAGTTGTTTGTAACATGTAATCACCATACTGTAAGAACTGAGTAACTCCTGTTAAAAAGGAATAAAGTTCAAAACCACACCTGAATTGCTGAAATCACAAAGGGAAGTTGGATGACCTTTTAGTTACTTCTGATGTAAAAATAAAATCCAGGTTTATGTTTCCTTCCTAAACTCTGCAGCTTTTAATGAAAAAGGGTACCAGGTTTGAGGAGCCTGGTTCATAAAAAATACAGAAATAAGTTGTCACTCATCATACTGGGGACAGCTTTTATTAGATAAAGGCAGCGTCATACCCCCAGGAGACCTCTGCCAGAGAGCCCCAGGAGTCCTTCTTTAATTTATATTTGAGATGACAAGCTGGTATTTCTGCACCACACTGAGCAGAACCACCTGCTTCAACCACACTGGGATCAGTCATTGTCTCTCTGTGCTCCTCCATCTTCCAGCACTCTTAGCTCAACAAGAGTAACTGCTTTTGACATCTCTAAGCTCTTCCAAGGAATATCTGAAAGGCCAGTTGATTAAAATGACTCCAGGACTTCAGTGCAACACATTATTTAATCAGCCCCCCAAAAGGAAAAAAAGCACATGGACTGAAAGAGGACATTAGCTAAAAATTCCTGTGTCTTTATTTTCCTTGTTTAGTCTCTTCTTCCTTTTTAATTTAGATAACTCATTCCAGCTTGAAACAGCAGAGTGTCCTGTTTCCAACACACCCTCTCTCCACCATTAATATGGATTTGCTAGTCACTGTTCACTCAAATCTGTCCCAGCCTCTCCTAGGTCAAGAGGACCTTGACACTAATTTCTAAAACCCACACAATTACAGTTCAATTATGGAGCAAGCCTGGCTACACAGAGCATTACTACAAAATAGTAAGATTTATATCTACCCCATAACAATTCTGCAGTAACTCCTCTTTGCAAACAAGCTCTGTATTTGCTCCTTCACTGCCAGTTCTTAGCATTGCCAACACAGCTATAGTACGCCAGGACTGAGCCCAGGGAAGTTAGTCCTTTTCAGCTTTAGAACTGGTTACTTTGTTCTAGGTGTCTTATTTACACCAACTTCCCACACAAGTTACCCCACATCATTTATAATTTTAGTAAGTTATGAAACAATGTAAGTGACATTTCCCACTCAGAAGTGACATCTGCAAAGCTAGTGTTGGTTTGTTGGAATTTTTTACTCTGGAACAATCAGATCCTCGTCCACTCCTCTTTTTTTCTGGATAAGGCTGCAAGAAACTTTAGAGGACCTAGATTACAACACTGAATAAAGCTAATGCCTAAACTAGCAACAAAGCCCTCGAGCCTCAAGAAAGCAAAACTAAAACTCTGATAGTCCTAAAAAAAAACAATGAGAGAACATCACTTAACCTTCAGCCTTGACTGCACCTGGAAAATTCCATCACCTCTGGGCCATTACAGCTGTGCCGATTAGACCTGCTCTCAGCAGGGTTACTCAGGATTCAGGATTAAAACACTACTGTCAGCTGATAGTTCATCATTTGTAGATGAACGAGTGGGACACTTTTAGATTTCCCAGTGGAGGACAGGCCCTTAAGGCTGCCTTGTGCTTTATCAGGAAGGAAGGGGAAGAAAAAAAACTAAGAGCACTTTGCTTCGACATCTACCTTTAGTGATACAGCACTTTACTCCCCAGCAGGAGGCTCAACCTTGTAAAACAGATTGCACTGAAAAAAAAAAAAAATTCAACTGGCACTTGAAAATGCTGAAAATTAGACACTAATGCTGTGTTGGAGAAATTACCTATTTCTTTAGCATCAAACAAGTTAATCTCATCAGTCAGTTGGCTGAGAAACAAAGAGCTGGTTTTGAAATATTGAAATGTCTTCATTTGGAGATGTTTTTTAATGGATTAAAAAAAAAAAATCCACGTACCTATACACCCCACCCCCCCACACACCCCCAGAAATCAGTATTTAAACTTTTCATGAGAAAAGAAAGTAATTCGCAATATTTATGAAAGTAGATCTTGATACTAACATGTCAAATACAAGTAATTATTACTAACTTTTCTAATAGGCAGAATGACATGATTATTTTTTAAACTTGCAAGATTTTTGATAAATCTTAGTTTGGAAAAGAACTTCTTAAAAGAAAAGTAAAAAAAATATTTTTACCAAATTAGGACCAGACACAGTAAATATTTAATCAACCGCTGTAATAATGAAACACACTTTAAAAAAATAATTTACATCCAGATGACTGCTTTCAAACTGGTAGATTTCTTATTAGACTTGAATTTGCTCAGCTCTTATCTGCCTACAGATTGGTGATTTCCTATTTCCTTGTGAATTCTTTTTCTGACACCATAGTCATTTTGGAGACTAATTTCTGCTACCAGACTGATTGTAAATCTTAAGTCATGGGTTTTTTTGGGGGCCACTTACTGTAGTTCCATTCTACTCTGAGCACCATGGGAGTCCTGTTCTGTAACTTAGGCCTCACAGGCACTAAATTCATACACAGTCATCCATAATTAAAGGTAATTATTATATCATGTCCCACATCTCACAATATCTTTGCTTTAGCTGTTCAGTCAGGCTCCCCAATTAAGAGAATTTTACTGAGCTCAAAACAAAAGGTCTCCCAGCAGATTCCAACACAGTAGGCAGCTCCCAAGACTCTGTAGCCCTGGTACCTTTTGCTGTGTGGTGGAACAGCTTTTCTGCCATCATGCTGGAGAGTGTGCCAATCCCTCAAAAACAAGCAGTGGGAGGGAGCAAGGACTTGCGGCTGAAGAATGGAGCAAATCCCACAATCAAAACAACAAAAGGGGCAAGTGGGGAACTAGATGGACACAAGACTTTTATCCATAACAACTGGGGGAAAATTGGAGGAAATAGAGCAAGGAATTCTTGTTGATAGCCATCAAAGAATAGAGATTCACGTGGAATTGGGTTTGGGGAGGATGAGAAATTACTTCGCATCATCCAGTCACATTTTCCCAGAAAACAATTATACCCAAGCTTGCTTCTATTTTTAACAACAGTATGTGGTTCTTGGGATAAGTCAGAGAACTTCAGATTAATTCTCTATCCCCAAGGAACCTTTTCCCAGTCCTCACCCTCAAACAACATTGAGCAGCTCTCCTTATTCCCACTCCTCTCTCCTGTAAAACTCTTCAATCAAAGAGAAACTGCCAACATGTAAATGTATGGCAACTTCATGTCCTTTCCCTCAAAACTAGTTCTGAATGTAAAAATCTTTGTGATAAAATATAATGTTGAGTAACACTGAAATGTCTGCTTTATCCTCCACTCTAATTTTTTTTTTCTCTTCCTTGTTATTCTTTGAAAATTAGTTTCATTTTTTAAACACTGTGAATATTTGAATGCGTATTTCAGCCTGGCATCTTCTTTCTCTCTCCGAAGATGTGACAGCAGGAAGAAGGTTATGGCAGCCACTTTGGGGATGCTTAGCACTAGTCAAGCAATGGAATATCACAGAACACGCCTATTTTTTCTCCTCACAGATGCAGATTATGGAAACACGGCAGAATATAAATGTTTTAGGCTGTCAGCGTAGGCTCTCAAAGGGATCACATGACATAAGTGATCTACCATGTGTTCAGATGGTTTCTTTGCTTAGAAGCAAATTTACCAATTGTTAAATTGAGGGGAAGGTGGGGGAAGGCTGTTGGCTTTTGTTTTTCTAAGTACACACAGCTAATAAAACCTTGTTTTTCCCAAATTTCACACTCCACAGAGCTCTGACATTGCTCTCAGGTGAAACTGGAGCTGTACTGGCAGAGAATTTACATGCTAAGTGTGGAACTCAAACCAGCGCATCAGAGTGATAAGACCCAGCACCAGTGAACAGGCTTCTGCAGTGATCTTATAAACCTGTCCTGTGGG
This sequence comes from Empidonax traillii, assembly GCF_003031625.1. Lineage (NCBI taxonomy): Eukaryota > Metazoa > Chordata > Aves > Passeriformes > Tyrannidae > Empidonax > Empidonax traillii. The sequence goes on from NW_020956608.1 coordinate 166,441, forward strand.
CAAACTCTGCTCTACTTTCCAAAGTCTGTTGTAACAGTACTGAATGTGGGAATTTGGAAACAAACCACAAGACTTGTGCCCTTATTTGCATGTTAATCTCTTCAATGCTTTTCCATGTCACAGCTACTTTACAGCTTGCAGATATTAGTGTCAACTCTCGACTTCCAAGTGAAAGTTCAAGGCCTTTGCTTAAGTGTGCAATGGACTCTGAGATGTAGTAAATGGCACTAGTTCTTTCCCCACAGTTAACTTCTTTGGCAACACACTCTGAAGTACAGTGCCAAAAAAGGCATTGGTTGTAAATCTCTGACAGATCACACCAAATTCTGCCACGGTGAAATGAAATAAATCAAAAGCATTTTTCTCTGAAGGGGACACAATGTTTAAAGCTCAACAGTGCCAATAAAATCATAATTGTTATTAGCCTTCTGATTACAGGCAAAAAGCTGATTTTGTTGGGGTTTTTTTTTTGTTGTTGTTTTTTCTGTTTTTATTTTTTGTTACATAACACACTGGAAGAGGCCCAAATTCTTTCCTTTTTCTTCCTTGGAGAACTTTCCTCCTCTCAGACCGAATAAGCAGGCAATAACTATGGGAGCAATGACAGGGTGCTGTGCTTCCCTCTACTCTTTCTTTTAGCCCTTACTTGCACTTGGAAACCTGGGTTGGCTATCTTGAGTGCCCTGACTCCCCCCCAAACAGCAGCAGCTCCAGAATCTTAGGTGAGGATGATGCTGTGCCTTCATAACCTCAGAGGGCATCATTCTTCTGTTTTTCAAGTCCCAAGGGTCTCATTAGAGGATCTGCTAAATCAGGCTTGTATAGTCTGTCATTAACTGCAGAATTTAATTATGCTGATTTGCATTTCGGAAAGGCTGAAGCTTGCTGAGTTGTTGCTGTTATCATGCTGTGTTTATCTTTTCCCCTCTTTTCTAAGGGTTCTTTTTGAAGCGCAAAAAGGTCAGGGGGACAAACATTCCCAGTGCAAAGCCACTCCTGAAGATGCAGTCACACTGGGGACTTAGACAAATGCTTACTAGTAAGGGAACAGACTCAGCAGCAGTACTGGAGTACACCTACTCCACATATCAGAACAGCCGACATTAGCATGGTATAATCAAAAGAAATTAAGAGAAGGGCAAGATGATCCATTGAGACTCTGAAATACCCCCATGGGACACGCATTTGCAAACTGCTTATTTAAAACATACGAGTTCCCCCTACCCATAATGTCACTGAGCAAATGCCTGCTGACTCCAGCGAGAGCTCTGCTAAGCCTGACACTTTCGGTAATCGCATCTGTGTCACCGAACTGCTGATCAAGCCTTTTGCTCTCTTTTTAACGACATCACCCTGGATGAAGAATTGATTAAAAAAAAAAAAAAAAAATCCCAGATTGTTCTCTCGCTGCTGGAGTTTCAGCGATCTTGCCTCCAGTATTAATATGGTTTAATATTCCGAGTATTGGCAAAAAGAAGTGATTTCCTTCAGAGTTCTTGTAACGTCACGGGGGAACAAGAACTCTGCTGCTGTAGCTGAATGTGTCATTTCCCAGGGCCTCCACCACAACAAGTCCCTACTTCAGTTCTCTGCACAACACAAGTCTGAGAAGCCCTGTGAAAAGCCTTTTTTTATTCTCATTCTAAACACAGCCAAACATAATCACTCTGTGCCAAAAGAAAAAGACTGCAGCTGGTAAGGAAATTAAATTTACTCCAGATCATCCAGTAATGCATTATAACATAAATGATGGAGAGATAACAATCAAGACATGCATAAAAATGTATCAGGGAACACTTTAAAAGTTTAAGGCTTTATCTAAAAGAGCAAAAACGCACCAAGTAACCACATTTTTTTTTCCTTTTTTTTCTTTTGACTCATGGACGAATTACCAATCAAACAAGGTATTAGCAGCTCAAATATGAAGTTTACTATGTAGTATTCATTTATCACACAGCTCTTCTGAATCTCAGTAAATACTAGACCTTTTGCCAATTTTTTTTTAAATGGAAGATTTTAATTCCAAAGACCAAGACTTCCAAGACAGCTCATAAATTTTTCTACAGTGTAACCCACCCCTTCCTGTGCCTTATCTCCAACAATCTTTAAAATGTCCTCTTGAGCACTGCAAAAATGAAAGTTTCTTACAGAAACCACTCCTGCAATTATTGCTTTCACACCATTAGAGTCTAAAAAGTTGTATATTAGAACATAAAAAGCACTGTGCCTCATATTTTTTTAACACTTGAAAATGTTTTCATTAGAATTTTTCACCTGAATCTGCATTAAAAGAGCTCAATCAAAAATCCAGAAAATCTAAATTACTTCACTATCTTTGCACCCAAATAGCTAAATTCAGGCTCAAAAACATTTCAGTGTTTCCTATTAACTGGTTATGAGGTCTACTGGAGAAACTGACAGAAAGTCTAAGATATGAATGTTCTGTGGAAATTCCTTCACCCTCTATAAAATTGCTTTCCAGCACCTGGAATGCATTGCTAAGCACTATACAGAAATGATCCTGTTTAGACTATTAGATTTCAATTTACATCAGAGAAAAATGCATTTGTGAAGCATTTATATACACAAAGAAGCATAACATTAACTGCACTGTGGAGATGTTATCACTTACAGCCACTGAGTGCCTCAACTACAAATTAGAGGATAATTAATTTAAAATAGTCCTGTACTAAAATGCAGAATAGAGTAGTTAAAGGAAAAAGCCATAATAGTTCCCATGGTAGAATTTTCTTTATAGAAAGGGCATGAACGTTACATTAATTTACTTAACAATGAAACACTGGAAGAGGTTGTAGGGTAGGGTTGACCTTACAAAATATAGGGCCTTAAGTAAGATTTAGAGGCATAGCCTTGACTTCCACCTAGGCCTCAGATGAGGGAAACTATGTCTGCTCAGGGCCAAACTGCTTCAGCTGCATATTTAACTTTTCAGCAAGCATATCTTTTCTTATGTAACAGACTTATATATATATATAATGCATTTCATCTTTATAATTTTTTTCTCTATACATCTATGTAGAAACCCACAGCAAGCTGACAATTACAAGCAAGAGATAATTTTTTACATGGAGTGAACTTTATTCCTTTCAAGCACGTAGGAAAGTACACGTGTTTTTGTGATTTGTCTTTCCCCTCCACACCGTTTACTGAGATATTAACATAAGATTATTGCAGGTTATTAACTTTAGATTGTTTGAGGTTTTCCAGTATATTCAAATATATCTGTAACCTCAGCCCACACACCTGGAAAAGAGAAAAAATATAACAGTAGTGAATTATATATATATGCATTAAACAAAGTTCTTCCCTCTTGAGATATACTTCATGTTTCCCAAAGCCCCACTGACAGATCACTCACATCTCAGGTAACTGTGCTCTTTGCAGCTGCTATACAGGATTCTGCAGGAATGCTAGGGCAAAAAAACCCAGATTTTTCTCTGTGCTATTCCAATGACACTGAAGAGAAATTTTCAACTGCTTAATTGAATTCTTGCAGATATTAAGTTATTTTTCATGTTCAGAAAGATTCTTTCAAATTTAAGAAATATTGGTTTTGAAACTAAAAAGAAGATTAACCAGTGCAGGATTTCTTTACAGTGGCAAATACCTGTGAATTCCATACCAATTGTAAGGTACGGCATGACTTCCCACAGTCTTCCCCAATGATTCATTTTGTATCTTTATTTCCCCAGAAAATACCAATCTGTGACTGCAATAAAGTACATCAATGGCTTTACATTACTTAATGGTAGTGTTGCTGTTAATGGTTTTTCACCTTCTAATGATGAAGACAGACTTCCTGTAGTAAAAGCTGTGCATAAATCACAGAATGGTTTGAGTTGGAAGGGACACCAAAGACCCTGTAGTTCCAACGCCCCTGCCACAAACAGGGACATCTTCCACTACCCCAGGTTGCTCAAAGTCCCATCCAACATGGCCTTGAGCATTTCCAAGGATAGGCCATCCACAGCTTCTCTCGGTAACCTGTTCCAGTGCCTCACCACCCTGACAGTAAAGAATTTCTTCCTAATATTCAATCTGAACCTGTGCTTTTTAACTTTAAAGCCATTACCTGTTGTCCCATCACTACCTGCCCTTGTTGAAAGTCCCTCTCCATCTCTCTCATAGCCCCCTTAGGCACTGAAAAGGTCTGTAAGGTCTCCCCAGAGCCTTATGTTCTCCAGGATGAACAATCCCAACTCTCTCAGCCTGTCTCCACAGGAGTGGTGCTCCAGACCCCTGATCACCCTTGTGGCCCCCTCTGGACTCACTCCAACAGTTACACATCTTTCTTGTCCTGAGGACCCCAGAGCTGAACACAGTACTCCAGGTGGGGTCTCACAAAATTCAGATTGCTGGAAACCACACCACCGTTTTCCCAGGAAGCCAAAAAACAGTTTAAAAATAGCCTTAATAAATTACAAGCAACTTCAATTAAAAAAAGAGTTTACAGCCCAATGCTTCTGCTGCCTATAATAAAGCTGTTATCTGTAAGCCACTTCCTGCAAACAAGACCTTATAGAGCTAGGACTCAGATTTGCAGAATGATTGTATCATCCAGACTGATATTAATTCTGAAGAAAAATTGCGAGTTCTGAATTATTAAGGAAGACTGTCATTGAAGTTTTCATTGAACATCCATATCCTGAAGCCATATAAATGTCACAAAAAGCCACAGCACTTTGGCTCTGATTCAGCACAATTCTTAACCAGTCAATCAAACTACCTCTGTATTTAAAGCTCAGCATGTGCACAGTGTTGCCTACTATATCTGGCCTCAGATTACACCTTCCCTTTATGAATCTGTGATTATCATGTTTCTAAGCAGAACTGAGGGTCATAAATTCCACAGAAAGGTACTTACAGACCTTGAAAGAACCTGATTTGTCTATATAGAGGGGAAACTACTACAAATTAAACTAGAAATTCATAGTCCATTTGCTGTTCCAGGCTAATTCTCCAGATGAAAAGTTGGTGCCCTCGTTCATTACAAGTTTAAACACTTTCAAAGTATAATATTAAACCTCAAATAAAGGTTTTCTTGATAAAGACTCAAGACCTGTTTACACTGAGATTCTTGGAAAGTTACATGTAAATTTACTTTGTAGATGGACAAGTTATGCCACATTAAATATCTGCAAAGATAGCCCCATATGGAATTAAAATGGCTTTAATTTAATTAGGTTAATCTAATTCATGAATAAAGTAAACAAAACTAAATGAAGGCTACTTTAATTCTGAATGAGAATGTGGCTTAAATAGTCAACTGACAACCTTTTAGTTAATTCATAGAATCATAGGATGGCTTGGGTTGGAAGGGACCTTAAAGATCACCTAGTTCCAACCTCCCTGCCACGGGCAGACACTTCTCACTAGACCAGGTTGCTCAGAGCTCCTTGAACACTGCCAGGGATGGGACATCCAAAAATTAGCCCTGATATAACACAGCTGGCTAGAACAGGGTGCTACTAACACCACAGGTTGCAGGTTCAATCACCGTGTGGACCAGTCGCTTAAGAGTTGGACTCAATGATCACTGGGTGTCCCTTCCAACTCTGTGAATATTTCTCAGAGGAGCTTTGCTGAAGACCTCCAAGTAGAAAAGCTGTGACAGAACTTATTTCTATTCCAAACAGAAATAAGAAGAGGCAGGTGGTTCTGTATAAACGTTCCCCCTCATTTGCAACACACTGATACAGCTAGTGCAGTGCTTTCAGCCTGGCTCCCGCATGGCTAATCGTGGCCAGTGTTTAAGATGCCATTCTCATGGCACTTTTGGATCAAGTCTCCGTACAGATTTTTTACACACAGAATTCTACTACAGTCACTGGTTAGTGTCGAATAAATCCCCGCGTGCTGACTGGCAAGAAGAGGGATGAGGTCTATGGGCTACAAACCGGGGGAGGGGGGCAGGCACTGACCCAGCCCTGCGCTGAGCACACCCTCAGCCTTCCCTGCTCCCGGCGCTGGCAGCGCTCAGCACCGCGGACAGCTCCCGCTCCCACCGACAGGATTTTAAGCATCGCCAGAGGCCCGTCCAAAGAAATGCCTTTGAATCCAAATCCAGGGGATAAAGTAACACAGTACAGGTCGTTTTGGAAGTGCAGTGTTCACAGTCTGGGCTTTTCCAGGCCACTTGGAGGATTATTCTGTTTCCAGAGAACCGGGTATTCAAATCTCATCAAGGTTTTTGGAAAACGTCCGACTAAGCAAGCAGCAACTGTTATCCTTTAAAAAGGATGCTCATCCTTCAAAGCTCATCACTCCAAGCTCACTTAAGTAATGAGTTGATTCTATCATTCCAAATGTCCAGGCCCGAACAGACCTACTTCTGCAACTAATGACTGATGAGGAATTCTGGCAGCATTCAGCCTGGATGTGGAAGCACCTCCCTGGTGTGCCCTGCTGTGAGTTTAATATACTCAGAATTAGGTGGTTTTACTCTAATTTCTAAAGGCATTGTGTGTGCATGCATGGGGAATACAAATACCACTTCTCCATAAAAAAAGTCGGCAAACTTGCTTTTGTACAGGAGCAGAGTGCTGACATCTTGGTGTAAGTGCTGAGCTGGACTTAAAATGGACGAGAAGAGCAGCAAAATAGTGCACAGAATTGGTACTTTTTTACAGCATCTGTCACCCAAGGACCTCTAAATGCTTTTAAAGTAACTCCTCAGCAAGCTCTACAATATTCCCATGTGATACACGAACGTTAAGTTGCCCACTTTACAAATGAGTAAACACAGATACAATGAGATCCATTACAGTTTGCAGAAACAGAGAGGGGTTTTTCGCACCAAAGTAGCTGCAAGTCCCTGGCACAAATATGTTAGAAAGGAGCAATATGCCTCATTCTTCAAAGCAGGGTCCTACTGTGTCAGCAGCAAGCTCCATACTGAACTGAAACCGCATCTACCATCAGTGCTGGTCCAGAATATCCTCGTCTCCAAACAGGCAAAACAAGACTCCCCCCTCCACACTTGTCTGACAGGCAAGCAGTCAGCTTCAATATACATGAAAAGGAGAAAAGACATAGTATTGTCAGCTTAGAAATAGATAGACAATGCAGATACAGGAAGACCATGCTAAGACGAAAGAAGAGAAATGGAGTAGAAAACCATATATTGCCTTCTACTACCTTTGCTGTTCCCACAAAATGCAGATCCAACATTAAATTTTTTCAGGTTGCAAGTCTATAACAATGACACCTGTAGCAGCTGTTTGGGCACTAGTATTAATACTTTTAGACAGGTTTGAAAGATCAGTATATTCTGAGTTTCCACCAGAGATAATTAAAAACCAAGCAAACAAACAAAAAAACAAAACAAAACAAACAAACAACAAAACAAAGCAAAACCCACCCAAACCTCCAAACTAAGTGATTGCTTGACATAAACTGCCCAAATTACTGCCTGAAATTTAATGGCTTTAACTTTTAGCAATGAATAATAGCCACCTACACAACAATCTGATTAGGAAGCACAGATTCAATTTGTTATAATTAAAAAATCTTGTTCAGTGTCTTTTGCTTCATTAGTCATTTGGTTGGAAAATGCTGAGTCATTTATGAAAGTGATAATCAGGGTCATTTATGGGATCACTGCACCCTACTCACAGCCCCACAAGCGTCTATTGTGTAGTGCTGGGGCAGCACAAGTGTAAAGAGAAAAAACGCTCCTTTGCAACAAAACCATCCTTTAGTCTATCTGTGTCAGTTTGCTAATAGCCATGAATCCCTGTCATTGCAATAAGACTGCAGGTAGAATGGATAGAATGACACAGTCCTTATTCACTGTACCTTCGTGATGAATTATTTGTTCTGATTTAAAGGAAAAAAAAAAGCCACATCACCTCATTTTCAATAGCAGTTGGCACCCAAATTCCATGACAGCTTTTGTGTACAGAAATATGTACCCTATGTCGATAATAGCTAAATGCAGTGCTTTGGATTCAATATTTATCAATTGCATTCTGAAAAAAACATATACCAAAGTGCTCCTTGCCACATCATGAGTGAAAAAAACAGTAAGAAATAGAAACACCACAGTGTAACATCCAAATTCTCTCCTGGTGAAGTTCAAAAGACTGTCTGCCTCTCACAGCACAATAAACCCATGACCTACATATACACTATAATGTTGCAAAGGTACAGAGAGATAAACCATGAGGAGGGCATGACTTTCATCCCACAATACACTTGTGATCACTGGAATAGCCTGAAGGAAGGAGAGGGTGGAAGCTAGATCTTCCATGCTGGGGAGAAAAACAATCAGGTTAGGACTGCAATTAAAAACGTTGGTATTGATGCTTTCACAGACTTATGTTAGACAATGATCCAAAATCATGCAGTCCACGTAAGGAGTAACAACACTGTAAGAACTGAAACAGTATTTAAAGGAATAATCCTTTGCAAATTAGCTCCAAAGAACTGATTGAGTCCTATGCTTCAGCACTTTTCTTCCTTTCTCTCTTCCTTCTAAAAGAGCTCACATGACTTATAGTGTAAACTTTGAGGGGTCTGCTTTATGAAAAATCAGTAACCTCCAGGCCAGCTTTTGTGCATAACTCTTTTTTGGGTCAGTTGGCACCATTCTTGTAGCTGCCAGCCACCCTTGGGACACTGGGATCTCTCACCACAAATATACCCCACAACACACTGGCCAGGCAAACCTGCTATGGAATAAGGATTACCCTAAGTGAAAGCATTTCTCTAGGAGCTATTTGTCTAAAGCCAACACACACATCTCAGCAGATTTAGCAAGACAAACAAGGACAGAATAAACTGTATTTAGAACAAATGAACAGAGCTGGGACTGTGATCAAGGGCAAGTTTAAACTCAGTTGGGCTGTGAGAGCAGCTTTGGTAGATCTATCTAAGCAGGTCTGGAACAATACTGGAATAGTCATGGGAACATGGTGCTCAGGGCAGCTGCCTCAACCACATTCACTGTCAGTGGCTGAGTGCTTAAAAACAGGATGAAGAGTTTCCTTTATGTGATGCGGTTTCACCTTGGGCGTTACTTCCTTCTCTGTGCTCATCCTGAAAGGCATAACTGCATATGACATGCATGGAGAATCAAGATCTAAATGGGTGGAGATGACATCAGAATGAATACTCTAAGTGGGGTTTGGATGCCACATCCACCTAGGTGTGATAGAAAGTTTTGTCCATTTGGAGACCTTAGAACGGCCTGCTTGAAAGCGGCCCATGGTGCACAGCAAGGCCTTCAGGGGTGCCTGCAGAACTCATCCTGCACTTGCTAATGAGTGACTTTGAAAGTACATTTTTTAAAGAAATATTCACAGTTGCAAAGGAGCTATCATATTTTTATTGTAAAAGCTGTAAAGACTCTCTGGGGTCTCAACATAGAGCAAGCTACACACACCCATTACGGATCTCAAACAGCAGCTCTCTTTCTGATGAAGACAGAGAAACAATAAGTTTCTATCCTGTAGAGTGTGGTAGACTAAGTCCTGCTCTACAAACAGCCTGAAAGGAGTCAAATCAGGCTTCAAACACCATGTTGAATATCAAAGGAGTTGTGCATGGAGACTGTGGTCTTGCATAAGCAAAGGATAAATTAAGAATGGCCTAATAGCTTGTGTCTAAATATACTTTTTTCAGTCCATTCAATTTAAAATACATTTTTAATAGTATTGACAGGCTGTAGACGGATGGGAAAATTATGTGCTAAAAAGCAAAAGTGAGGTGAGAAAAGGAAATTAAATCTCCATTTAGCAGAAAAATTATTTCAATATTTGTTTTCCTTCCAAACCAGATGAAAACAAGGACTGTTGAAACTCCCCAGTAAACAAAATTTCAATTCCCATCAATCAAAGTGTCTCACTTTATTAAAACTGAAATAATTAATATTCCCCATATTATTATATAACCTAAAAGCAAACAACCATCAAGGATTACATTTCAAAGGTTTTTTACAGATATCAGACTTTGACAGAGTACTTCAATTCCTCTTTTTTAGACACAGCATTGTCAAAACCATGATGTTCTTATATGAGGTTAATGGTGCAAATACAGAAAGAAATATTTGATCCGAAAATTTTATACTAGACTCCACTATCTGTTGGAATTTTCTCATCAACTGAAATATCATCAATTTATTAATACGTAGGATATTGCCTGATCCAGCATAAAAAGTTAATTGCTGCGCACCATCTGTGACAAATACTGCTAAGATTCATCATAAAACCCTGATTCAGCCACACACCTGAGTGTGTGTGGACATGACTGGAAGACACTATCCACATTTTTCCTAAGTAATGTAGCATAAACCTGTTCTATGAGCACAGCCTAACCGGTTACAAAGGAGTTATCACATTCTTATCGTAAAAGCTGTAATGATTTGCATAGATTTACATGTTCCTATCATCCCTTTCTGAATGTCATATCTTCAATAGATCAGTGACACTTGTATCATTTAAAGTAATGTTAACTATATATGAGCATTTAAACTTAGCAGAATAAGACACAGTTTACGTACTAAACAAATACAGATGGATAGTATGGGAGCTTGAAATACCACAGTCAAAACTTAGAAAAAAGGGAATGGAAGAAATTATCAGCCCTATTTTACAAATGGGGAATGGAGGTAAAGACCAGTGAGAAGCTCCAAGACAGGACGTGTTACCAGAGGAGGAGGTGGTAGAGCTGCCCTGCAGCAACACAGATACCTGTGCATGGGAGCATTATGAAATTTGTCCAAGGTCACACAGGAAATCATTATCAAACTCCCTCTAAATTAAAATTTGTTGCATGCAATCCAAGCATATTCACTGCAGGACAGTGCTCCTCCACAGAAACCATGAGACATGCCAAAGCCTGCACGAAGGAGATAAGCTGAGGATACCACCGTGGCCCCTGCTCAGCACAGGTTCCTGTGAGCATTACACTTATTGGCATTTAAACACAGGATTTCCTTTAAGTTTCATTTTTTTATGACTAGATCAAACGCAATGTCCACTGATCAAATACCTCGCTCACTCAACCCCATGCAAAGGTGAACACTTCAACAAATCACAGTTGTTTTGCCCGTTCTGGAGCCTCCAATAGTCAGGAAACTTTTAAAGCCATTTGAGTCCACACAGCTCTGGCTGGCAGACAAAATGGGAACAAAGTGGGAATGTTACCACACTCTGCAGTCACAGTGGACATCAAGGGCAACACACACAGTGAGAAGAAAACTGTGTAGACTATGGGGCTCAAGTGACACATTCATATAAAAGATTTACTGTTCAGATTTAACATTCTGAATTTTGATCAGACACTTTGCATTTCATTACCATAGGTTAGTCCTTACTCTCGTTTACAGTCAAATCTCTAAACTTACTTTTCTCCCCGTGGCAGGACACATTTGCATTAACAACTTCTTAAGTTGCTCCATATCATAACAATATGGCACAGGCTTTTCAGTCAGATAATGTGACACAAACTTCCACTACAGCACAGCATATGCAGACCCCAGTCTGTCCTTGTTATAGCTAATTCTTAGTACCTTTCTTCTTATCATAAAGTTGTTTCTCCATAGAGTCATCGATATATTTTTTGCCTCTCCTCACACCTTCAGCATATATTCCTAGTGCTTGCAAACAAAGTGTGTAACAAACCACTGTTTAGGACTTTCATTAACATCAATTTGTTTTTGTTCTGCCTCACACTCTCCTGTCCTCTCACAGATGCATGCACTTCATTTTACCGATGTTGCAGAACCCCAAATGGACTTCTTGCTGATGGTGTTTTGTCTCACCTCATACCACAAACTGTCTCCAGGCATCTCCTCTTCACCCTTGCTAATTTTACTCTCGTGACTTACGGCATTTACAACCAAGCTTTAAAAAACTAATGCCCTATTGACCCACTGAAATGAACCAGCTTGGTTAGTCTCCCTTTGGAAGGACTCTGTCTAAGAATGGAAAAGTTGTAAAGCTGAAATGCAAAGTCAATTAATAAAGAACTAAAGGATAATTAATGTTAGTCTATACAGAATTCTGGAAAATAGGTCTTGTCTAACAAACCTGATTTCATTTCTTGACAGAATCACAGATTTGATTGATAAAGATAGTGGTGTAGACATAATAACTCAGATATATGAAAATGCATTTGGCTTCATTATCTGAACACATTCCATCACTGGACCCTGACAGTGCTCAGCCACCCTGCTATCACCTTTCCCAGTCACATCTTTCACTGGCACAGGTGCCACCACATGGATGGGGAGGTCAGGAGGTGTGACCTTCCCCCATTCCCACATCATGTGAGACCTACCACAGCACACAGACCCTTGTTGTTAGCAAGCAGTAAATGAAAGACATTGATTCTTGAGTATGGGTGATAGTAGTCTAAAAGCACCCCAATATAGCACCTTAAGGAAGAAGACGGTATTTATTAAAAAAAATTGAACATACTGGTTTTATCCACTCACACTTATTCTCATTCTCCCTTAGAGTTCATCCATCACAGTGTCATGTGCACCAAGATGTGTGTTCAGGTAGTCTGGTTGAGATGATTTGCATGTGTCAGAGCAGATAAGGGATATCAACTTTCAAGTTCTCATCAAAACACTCATTTTCTCTTGACTGGAAATGACAAGTTAGTTTTTTGGTAGCTCTTTTATACTTTTTATGAGCCAACAGTTGAGAACGGGTGGTCCTTTGCTTCCAAATCTTGCCTACTTAGGCATTCCTAAGCATTAGCAAGGTTGAAGCTCATTGTCTGATTTTGTTTGCATGGAGTATGTCTGAAAAAATACACATTTGTTCAGCTGCTGTAGATCCCTATTGGCATAACAGGAGATGGAATTGCGCTCACACACATAATGTGCCAGTACCTTGTGGCCTTTTAGTGTCCTTAGAAAGTGGAGTCTTGTGCTGGAGAAAAGCCTGTACTGTGAGTTTTATCAGAGCCCAGGCCCTCGGTTTGACAACACAGCACATTCCTCAGTTTTATTGCTGGGAACAATGTTCTTTACTATCAGTATATGACATTCTTCTCACACTTATTTCACTGTTTTCTCCAGTGTTCACAGAAACATATTTGCATCTGTATCAGAAACATATTTGCATCTGTATTTCATTGTTACCAATATTAATATTTCTGCTACAAGTCTCTACATGTTTAGTTACAAGAGAGGAAAACTGGCTTACTATGAGAACCTCCAGAAGGAGAAAGCACAAGACCCAGAATCCAGGAGCACAGATGTGCCAACCTGACACATTTACAAGGCACAAGAGAAATAATTGAATTCACTTTTCAAATAGTAAGTGAATTTACTAGGCTCAGCTTATGTGATCCAGGAGACTCTCCTAGCCTCAAGCAGTTTTTTCAGCATACACCAATAACAAGGACACTGTGCTATGGTTACTTTGGAGAGGTGAGAACTATCCAAAGTGTCCTCCAATCCAACACTTCCTATGCATCACAAGTTGTGCCTGTGCATGAATTCATCACCTGCAGCATTCTGCCCAGGAGTGGAGACTGCATGTGTACTGACTACAAATCTAACTCGCTCATTATTTCATTCCAGGAACCAGGGCTTGAGCATCCGTGTTTCACACATGGCAGTTCACCCCCAAGCTTCTTTCCCTGCGAAAATCACACTTCACACAGGCAGCCCACTCCAGAGTCTGCCCTACACACAGGGTGCACACTTAGGACACATCTTTTCTCCCTCCAACTCTGCTCCAGCCTTGGCTCAGAAGGCCTTGCAGTCTCAACCCCTGGATGCAACACACAGGTATTCACACACCACAGGACAAAAGCATCTTTCAGGGCTGAATCTTGCCCTTTGAGCTGAAAAAAAAAAAAAAACAAAAAAACAACCCATGCAAATTATTTCAATTTCAGTAACAATGAAGTCATCTGGGGACAAGGGAGGCTCCTGCCAAGAGATGTGCAGTGTGGACTCATCAGTCACCTCCAGAGCATGCTTGAGCAGTGTGGTCACAAGCTGGTTCATGGCAATTACTCATGAAGTTCCTCCTACAGCACCCAAACATGAGCAAAAAAGCAAGGGATGTTCACAACCAGAAATATCAATTTAGGATAGATTCATACTGTGATTGAAGATCGAAAGCTTCCCCTTAATTCCTTCTGGTCTTTCCATTGCTCTGCCTTTCTGTGGTCTCATCTATTCACAGCATGTCTTCTCTACTACAGCAGGAAGCAGAGAGCTCAGGACAGCACTATGGCCATTTGTCACCTTTCTGCAGATTAACCCACTTCATCTCAATATTTTCTGTGATGTCACTGTTGATATGCAATGTTTCACAAGGACATAACTCCTTAAAAACTTAAGAGGTTAAATTAAAAACAAACAAACAAACAAACAAAAAAACAACCCAAAACAACCCCCACACCTGAGCGTGGAAATTAAATGCTAAGGAACTCTCCAGAAACCAGATATTCCAACGTGATAGAATGGTATAAATGGGGAAACTAGAGGAACTTCAGAGGGAACAAAGGCAGCCTCTCACTGAAAATACTGGAAAGCTAAATTCTGTGCCACTGAGCTCATCTAAAATGATCGTACTTCTCAGCTATTTAATCTCACCCTAAAAGTGTGATTTGCTCCTCATCTTAACCCATCAAAAGACCTAAATGGTATATATGATGCTCACTGCTACATTTTTGCACTTTGGCAAGTTGCTTCTAGGCATTCTGTGGGGTCATTTTCCTTTCTTCATTTGGTAAATAATAGCCCCCTTATTTCTACAATGGGACTCCATCTCATATTGCTTGCTTTATTGAGCAGATGAATGGACCACCCTTGACCTTACGTAATTTTGCCTTTCTTGCTAGACTCTGGAGTATCAAGCTCTTTTTTTCTCCTTTACTGAATTAGAATTCTTTTGATTTCAATTCTTTTATTGTAGATACAGGCATGATGGACTCTGACTAATATTGCAAAGAAACCTGTAAGGACATTATATTTTATGAAAAATATCTGCAATTTATACTTACAGCCAGCTTCAAGTCTTAAACACTCCAAATCACATCCAGGTGAGGTTTAAGGACAAATACATGCATAATTCATGAAAGCACAGCCATTATTGGTAGCTCTATAGAATAAATAGTCCTTGGTAGACACTGTGCATTTGAAGGATGCACCGTACTCATGCTAGCAATATAGAGCCAAATTTATATTTATGGTGTACTCGCAATCCATTCAATTCTGTTTCCATTTGAACACACTGGTGAAATACAGTGCAATATTCTGTTTCAGTTACCAGCACAAGATACACAACTTGAAGCAGAGCTCCCAATAGTTGGAGAGCACAGAAGAGCTGATGACTGCACAGAGTCCACTAGGGAACTTGTTATGCCAATCTAATTAACCTGGAAAATGCTCAGCTAGCACCATGCTATGGGCTAGCACACAGATGGAAAATGGGCTGTTCAACCATTGTGTGTGCAAGGCAGGCTTCTCATAACTCCCAAGTCAGCAGAAACATTTAAGCATATGCTTACCATTAATGTTAAACAGGTGCTTAAGTACACTGCTGAACAGGGAACATAACAAGGAGCACGCCTCTGGAGTACGTGATTTTTGCTTTAATTGCTATTGCATGGGATTTATTTGCTACCCTTAGATATTGCCAACAGCCTTCTTTCCCTACCAAGACTGCAATTCTGTTAAAATCTGACTAGGAAAATAATGAGATGTTCTCTTTTTTTAAAAAAAAAAACAAGGTGCATCTGTAAAACCCAAGATACTGGAACAAAGAAAAAGGAGATAAGTAAATTTTACTTTTAAAATTTCTGGAATTTTCTGTAGAGACTTTGATTCCTACAACAACGTCCAAATCCAACCAAATAGTACCTCCATTAACAAAGGTTTTAACACATTACAAATTTAGATGTACATGCAAATGAAATAAAATGCACAGAGAATAACACGAAAAACTCTCAAATAGCGAGATCAGGAATGGCTCAGTCATACTGATAGGAACTACAATGAATTTTGGAATTACTGCTCTACCTACAGCATTTTTCATATCCTTCGTGTAGATCACAGATCCAGTTTTTAACAGAGCCGTATTCCTGCATTACAATCACTCTCTTTACAAATTAGATCTTCATAAGAGGTACTTTCAGCCCCCTCACAGCCAGATGAGAAAGCATTATTACCAGCATATTTTTCACATCCTCATAATTAGGCACAAGAAAAGAGCAATACAAGCTTATTTCTGGGTTACTTTGGTTATATCACACGCCGCAGAAGAACTACTCAGTATTTACAGAAAACATGGCAAGCTATCATTTCAATTTTTCTCCACATTTTTAATAACTTCAGTCCCAAATGATATACAAATAAAAATGTTTCATTTTCAGCATGTTTTCCAGATGATCATCATCAGCAAAAATAAACATAAACAAAAGTGCAGGCATGCAGAATGCTCTGTGATACAGCTGATGGGGTTCTCCATGGGGGACAACTTCTAAAAGGAGATGAACTAAAAAACCCAGAGCACTTCCCTTAACCACCTCACTCTGCTTTTTTTCTGTTGCTTTTTTTACCATGCCCATCACCTCTTTTTTTTTTTCTCTTGTCAACTGCAGTGTATTTCACTGTTTGGTCTCCTTTAAAAATTACTGAAAATCCCTAGTGACACGGAACATCGTGGGGTTACGTACTGAGAGTCAGGTCTGAAGGCACCTGAACCTCAGACAAAATTCCTGCTCATTTCAGCAGGCGCAGTAAATCTGTTAAGTTTGGCAAAAGTTTTGCTTGAGTAAGTGCTGAATAATGACTACAGAATGAGGCTATGCAGTGTGTGACTGGAATTCATGCCAAGTCTGTCTCTACACATGCCTGAGTTGACAAAATCTTCTGGCCAGTATTTCCCTGTAACTTGACAGGGATTTTCCACGGCATTGACCACTCTGCTTGCTGTCCAGTGCTTGACCTGGGCACGCAAAATTCACCACTGCAGCTCACCCCACTGCCTTGAATGGTTGGTTTTTCTCATACTTGCTTTGACTGGAAATTTGGGTGGATCTCAAGATAAACTCTAAAGTCACTATTCCATAGCAAATAGGGATGAGATAGTAAAAATACTTCATTTTTGGCAATAAAATCAATTAGCAGTGAGTCACACCGTGAAAGAGGCCTTTCCACAAACAAAACCCTAAATTGGTAGCTGGATGTACACTGAGTTTGCAATTCTTCTATTGTGCCTTGTAACTGTGCAGCTTGGGAAACACCCAAATTTACAACTGAGGGTTGGACTCACATTCAGTTACACATGTAATAATTCTCCCCCCAAGTCAAGATACCATAGGCAATTCCACTACTTCTGTTCCCATCCTTCACTTCTACAGCAATGAAGAGGATATTGCCGGACATACAGAACCCACGGGGAATATTTTTGTGCTTGGAAATCACCTGCAAGACACACACTTCCCAGTGCACAGCCTAAACATTACAGCACAGGTGCTCCAGGAATTCTCAGGATCCCACCAATACCTACAGAAAGGCAGAAAAACAGATTTTGCAAAAGCTGTGTTTTGACATAATCTTGATAATCCACTTCAAGGGCAACCAGGACAATACAAATGCAAACTTTGCTTGCTACAAGGCAAGTTCTGCTTGCCTTGTGTCCTTTCCGGACAGAAAATCCACACAATCTGCAGGTGAATGCATGTTACAGCTGGGTCACTGTTATCATGAATTGTAAGCATCCAGGCTCTAAGGTTTAGTTTGGGTTTTTTTTGTATTCTCAACTGCAGCCTTTTCAAATGGACTGAATACTATGGGAACTTGCTAAATGCACTGCTCCATTGGGAAGGAATGCCAAGCTTACTAAGTGACAGCATTATGCATTAGTGGATTACATGAGATTTAGAGTACATAAAACAATTTAATAAATGGGCTTTGCTTGTTAATCTCACGTGAGCCACTGTACAGACAGCACACATGCAAACACAGACCTAGAAGAATAAATCCATGTATTGCTCTTGTGATGGCAATTAACTACTTGGACTAAATAATTTTTAAGCCAGGGGTGCATATAATGTTCTGGGGCAGCTCTGTATACATAAAAACCATGGGCCAAGAGATCTCTGATACAAGAGGGCATCTTCTGCTGATATGGAGCTCCTCTCTTGCTACAGCTGGACTGTTGTGCTGGGAGACCGAACCTACTGCTGCACAAGCATGCTGGGACTTGGAAAGAGCAAGCTCCAAATATGGAGCTCATTTATCTTCACATGCCACTAAGACGCAGCTGACAAACCCTGGACAGATGTGCAGAGAAGTTCTTGTCTCATGTAACAGCAGAGGCCTGATGGGATGCTTAGTGTCATTTGAGATGCTCTGGAATATCTATGACTATGTTTAGGCAACAGACAGACTCAAGACATATATCTGCAGGGTAGATATCTATGGTACAGCTTGTACCCCATACTTCCTAAAGTCAATGGAGAGAAATTGGCATTTAAGAGTGCAGGTACTGTGGCCCGTCTTACACATCTACGTGAAGATGGGATGAATCACGTCCCAGACTCCACTGACTAAATTACAAAGAGAGCCCAGGCTGACTAACTTAGATATAAATGTCTATATTGGAGAACCCAGTGTTTAGTCAGAAGAATCCTATCCCCCATATCGTTCTAATGAAGAACTGCTGAACTCCCACGGAGATTGCTCCAGCAGTTCATCACCTTCACTGTAAAAACTGGGTACTTTATCTTCTAGTTTGAAATTCTCTGACTCCAACTTCCAGCTTTCAATCTTCTCCTGCCTTTGTCAGCCCCACTAAATATCCTGTTGCTACTGGAGGTTCTATATAGCTGTTCTTAGGCACGATTGTCTATTGCCTTCCCCTTTATACAGTCAGTTAGGCCAATACTTAGAGTGCAAAGCTCTACCAAGAGATGCGACCTCTGAGATATGCAAGACTGACACTTGGAACATGCTATGAACCGACACTACTTGAAAGGTTCATTCCACAGCACAGAGAGACAAATCCTCCTCATCAAATAAAGCTCCAGGCACTCAACACCCACAAAACTTAAATTTTAGGTATTTATCATTAGAAAGAACAAGTAAACCCAGATTTCATTGATGAATAAATGTAACCTCCCAAATGCAGATGAGTGCAATGCTGTCTTCCCAACTGCACAGACAGGTCTGTGGCTCTGTTGGTGCTCAGGGCTCTACTGCTACCCACTCAGCTGTCATTCAGTAAAATCATAACAATCCCTTCCAATTATCCTCTTCTACTCTTTGGGAAAGAAGTGAAAATATTCAGGAAGAGAAGGAGGGAATAGACTATCCTGTGAACAGTCAGGCAACTCAGAGGAGGAAGGGAGAAATTACCACAAAGTATACCTTTTCCCTTGTAAGCAAGAGGAACCAGAAAAGCTACTTGAGCTATATTGAATACTGAAGAAAAAGATGCAGGTGTGAGCAGCACCATCAGATTAGAAATTTTGAACCTTTCTAAAGGTGAAAATTAAAGTTAGACCACAAGCTCCCCCTTAATCTCCCACTGCTGTGGGAACAGCAATGTGGAATGCTTCCCACGGCTCCCAGAATTATTCTGAGATGGCCTGGTACCATGTATTTCTCATGAGACCTGCAACTTAAGTGAATCCTTTATAATTCCAATACACCTTGGGCAGGTTTTGCACTTCTCTAACCCCCTAAGTAAAAATATATCTAAAAGATTACGCTGCCTTACATGGACAACATTAGGATCCTATTGAGCTTGTGGAGCTCTCTGCCATCCCACTTTAAATGTGCAAAGACTCTTAATTTCCATCAACTAGCAACACGACATCAGAACAGTCTCAGCATATCTTACAGCTTTTCCACACTGCAGCAACTCCAGTACCTCCTATGGATTGTATGCCTGTTACACGTGTTATCCTAACAGAGGGGAACCCTTGTTCCCCTTTATGCCTGACCCAGAAAAGATACCCCACTGTTACAGTCCTCAAACACAACTTGCCTTTCACTAAGCAGCAGCAGCTCCAATAATTTTCTGCTGCAATTCTTGCTGTAGTATTAGCAATTGAATTCCTGTCGGGCTTTAAACTTCAGCTGAAGCCATGATAGCTCATTTGGGAACTGCTACCACAGCTCCCTTGCTTTCAGCTCTGGAGGTCCTTCCATTTCAGTAGAGGTAGTAGACAGCTAATAAACAGTACACAGAATTTGGGCTGCATTTTGCATCTAATCAAGCTGACTATAAAACAGAGGGAAGGCTTCAGTAGCAGGGAGCTGCACTGGATCAGAAACTCGACCCCATATTTCAGTTTGGGGCCTTCAAGAACAATATGCAGCTTCTTTAGCCCATGGTAGGACAACTGCATTCTTGGCTCAGCAGCACGTTACCATGTTTCAGTGCCCTGTGTTTAACACTGCAAGAAACAAACTTTTAGGTAAAATATGGCAAATAAGGGAAATTGCAATGGAACATCAATGTCTTATTTGTTATAAAATGAATGTATGGCTCATGAGAGACACCAGAAATAAAAAACGGGCAGGGGCAAAGCTGGATTTTCTAGTTGGCTGCACCAGGGTGTCTCCAGCAAGAGTACTTTAAGGATGACAGAGTAGCTTAGTCTTCATGCCTTGAGGTCCGTGAGGCCTCAGAGGTGTTAGCAGACTTTCTAGGGGATAACACTCGCCACTGGGCTTATCTTATTTGGGTTTTTTTATACACATATCCAAACTGCAGCTATAAGAGTTGGAACTTAACTGGTCAAACTAAACTTCTAAATCTCCAGCTTCTTCCACAAGTCTTCTCAATGAACCCTGTGAAATGAAATGTTGTCTCTTTTGCTCTATTCATACATTATTCATCATAGTAAAACAGAGAAGTGACATATCCACTACGGTTTCTCTCGGTAGTTTCCAAACATTACAGCAACTGCTGGTTAGGTGGAAATTCAGAACAAGAGTTTCACAGCAACATCCTTCTGACACAGACAGCTACAGCAGAGTGTCCACTCCTTATGCTGGCCACTAAATGTGCCAAAATAGCAGGATGCTCACATCCAGAACATTAGGTATGCCTTCAAGACCCCTACACACTCTCACCAAGCCCACTGTTTTCACTCCTCTAATTGTCTTCAACCAAAGGCAGTAGCTCCTTATTACCTCTGTTGCAGCTGTACCTCTAACAAATTGTGGTTTGCATGGGTGTATGTGAGAAAGGAATCTGGCACTACTGTAGAGGTCCTCCTCAAAACAGCTCTTTTGGATGCATTTGCTTGCAAATCCATTAAAAACAAACAAACAAACGAAAAGCCTGTGTGACATGATAGATCAGTCCCTGGGAAGACACAGGAAAGAGTAGAATAAAACAAGTTGGTGCTATTGTCCTTGACCTGACAACTGAACGTGTAAGGGGAAAGACAGGGGCAATGGGTAAGGGAATATTTTAATGAAATAATGAATATTTTATGAAATAAAATATATACCCATATCCCACGTTAGGATCAAATGCAAGTGTGTTAAATTTGCCTCCAAAAACTGATTAACCTTTGTCTCCACACCCTATTGTTGCACTTTAACTTGAAAAGGCTGGAAAACTCGAGGGTACATCAGTTCTTACTACAAGAAACCACCATGTATTAATCACTCCCTACAGCATTTATGTAGAATTAAAAGAGATCCCACTGTAAGAGCCTGAGCTATTTCTGTAAGTTGCATTCCCCTGGCTCAAATGATGAATGGGAAATACAGCAGTAAAATAAAAACAGGCACCTTTCCAAGTAAATGTTGTTTAAAAACAAAAGAAAGCCTCAAAAAAAAAAATCCCTGGTGAAATACTGCCACAAGGATAAAAACATTTATCTCAGTGTCACAAGAATGGCTTCGTTTTTTACTGGTCTAATTAGGTAATAAAGAAATCACAGGTGTGATAGCTCCATGAGCTATTACTGCATTTAAAAAGGGTCCATTGCATGGCCAGGGACCAGTGTGTCAGTATTATCACTTGCTGTCACATCATTTTAAGAATGATATAGCTCAATTTAACACAGATTTTTAAAGCAGAGAAAAATCAATAGATAGTTAGAAGCTTGTCAAGATTCTAAGCAACAGCAAAACTGCCAGAAAACAAACAAAACAAAAAAAGAAAATCATGGTGGGTCTTGAATTTTCAATGATTTTTTGAATTCTGCTAAGGCAGTTAATGCAATGCACACTGTAATGCATCCCCTGGGATTCCACACACCCCAACTCTGTGAGGAAGGACACTCACAGCATTAGGTTTTAACATCAGTAGTTCAGGATTCTAATTTCAGTTGTAACAGAAGTGATAAATAAGCAAAACTACTATTTTTTAAACAACTGCTTATGGAAAAGGGTAAAGAAAGTACTAGGCTTAACCTGCTGGAACTTCCATCAAAAGTGTACCTGAAATTTCAGTATTAGTTCCACTAAATACTACCTTGAAGAAATATAAAATCTATCCAAATATCTTAAAGCTCACACATTCATCTAAACTTAATTCTTGCTTAAATAAGCTGCAGATCCAGCTGCAACCACAGACCAGATTAACACAGAAACCAGGTGTGTGTGGTTTATGTGGACCATAAAAACACATACATTAATTAAAGAAACCACCTGTACCAATAAACAGGTTCTTTGCCTCTAAATTTGATTCCCGGTGCCTGAAAAATGAGTTCTCCAAAGGCAAACCTTGCATTCAGGTCCAGGGAGGCTGCCCCAAGTGACAATAAGAAATAACTGTGACTTGGCAGCCTGAGGGGCCAGATCCTGCTCCTGTCTGAGTCAGGAGCAAAAACTATTGTCTCTGGCTGAAGGTCTGACTTGTGGGCAGCCCCTGCTGCACAGCCCTGTGTGCAGATTGATCACCCAGCCCTTGCTCATCTCGCAGAGGTGTGGATGCACGGATCCATCTTGCCACGCTCAGAAGCTCTAGCCCTGTGCTGACTTGCAGTGGGGGAATCCCTGCCTGCTCATCATTCCCTGACTTCAGAGACCAGCAAGGAAAAATGTGTGAGAGGTTTCCATTAATTCTGTGACATTGTGTATGTAAATTAGGTTCCCCCTGCACTTAAATCCAACAATGTCTTCTCAGGTGGTTAATTATTTTTTCTTACTGATAGAGAACATCCTAATCGAAGGCTATTATGACCTCTAGGATCAGTAGCTTAAGCAAACAATAGTCTAAATTTCCCCATGTTAAAGAAGTTCCAGCACCAGATATTTCCCAGGCATTTAAAAAGCACAATAAAAGGAGGACGATGCAATCACACAGGCTGTGCAATTCTCCTGGAAAAAATGTTTGCAGAAGTTCCTGTTCAGTTCCCTTAGTTGAATTCACAGGTCACATAGCATTGCACCTTCTTCTTTAACACTACCGCTGGAAAAAGCAGCATTATTGGAGTTGGAAAAGAAGGCACCTCCTTAAAAAGCCAGCAAACCATTTTACTACAGAACTTAATTAAAGGATGGAGAATACTTTGGCTGCCTCTTGAACACGTCAACACAAGGCGGGAAAGAAGCAAATACTACCTCTGTATTAAATATTAACATCTCCCCTCACAGGAGAGGCAAAACAGAGATAGGAGTGCTCTGCTTGATGAGAGGGAGGGGACAGGAGACCAACAGGTACCCTTCACAAGCTTCAGGTTATTTAAAATAAGTTGGCTTTAAAGCAAAGAGCCCCGAAGCCTCTCCCACCCTGCGGTGCATCCCCGCCCCACCGCAGGGAGCTGCCTCCCGGCTGCGGAGCCACCGCATGCGGGACCCCGCACACCCCCAGCCCCGCCGCCCCCAGCGGGTCAACCAGCAGGCAAAACACACCAATATATTTCCATCAGCACAAGATGGCAACCAGCACTTCTTCCGGCGGAGCAGCTGGGTGCTTTTATTTTTTTTTTTTTTTCTTGAGAGAGGAGGGGGATTATTTAAAAGGCATTCCTAATAGGAATTTTAAAAAACGGGCATCGAGGCAAGTGTTTCCACTAGTAATACCGGAGGAAAAGGCGAGGTAACCCCACACACAGACACACACACCCAGCTCACGCACACACATCGTGGTCATCAACTTGGCGAAGTTGGCCGTGCCGGAGCGCGGTGCCCCAGCCAGCGCCGCCGCGCCCCCCGCCCGCGCTGCGCCCCCGCTCCCCCGACAAAGGGGGACGCCCCGGCACCCCCGCAGCACCCGCGACCCCCTTCAGAGCGGGGACAGACACTACGCAGGGCACAGACACCGCGCAAAGACGCCCCTCGCCTGCCTCCCCTTCCCGCTCAGCCCCAGCGGCGGGGGCTCCGCACCGACCGTCAGCGGGGTCTGGCGGCGCCGAGACGAGCAGGGAGCCCCGACACTTACTTACAGTCACTGGAGGCGCCAGCAGCAGCCACTTACCATCATGTTTCCTTGCATTTTAGCCGTTTGAAACATTGCCTTTTCCTTCATTTTTGCCGTGTGTGTGCGTGCGTGTGCTGTTCCCCGAGAGTTACTTAATCCAGCGGCTGGATCACTTTAGTGAAGAACTGGCGTGTACTTGCGATGGCTCTTTTTGGTGTGGAGTGGAGGGGACTAAAAGCAGCGGAGGGGGAGGGTGCCTGCTTTCTTTTTTTTTTTTTCCTTCCCCACCCTGTCAATATATTTTTTTCCTTTTACCCCAAAAGAAAAAGAAAAAAAAAAAAGGCAATAAAAATAAACCAGCCCCTGTCAGAGGGGAGGGGAGGCGGGAGCAGCGTGGGCACCTGGCTCTATCACCACCCGGATCCAGCTTTTGCCCTGCGGGCGCCGGTGGGGCGGGGTGGGCAGGAGGGAGCCGCACACACGCCCCCCGCCCCGGCCATGCCCGGCCGCACCCCGGGCCCGGGCGGTCCCGCCGAGCCCAGCCCAGCCCGGAGACCAGTTGCAGGAAAATAAAATGGAGGGTGGGGGGCAATAAATAAAAAGAGGGGGGAGCTGCAGAGGGTAGAGGGGCGGTTGCCCCCTCCCCGTGCCCGGCTCGCCGCTCTCCCGCGGTGGTGGTGGGGGGGGCCACACGCTTTTCACAACCGGAGCCGGGGAGGGTGTGGGGAGAGGGGCCGCCTCTCCGGCGTTAACTGTTCACCGGCTGAGCCGGCACGGCCCCGGCCAGGCCACGGATGGTGCAGGGAGGGTGGGGAATAGAGCGGAGCTGCCGCGGGGAGCAGGGGATGCACGGCGCGTTGCCATGGCTGCGCCCTTGCCCGCCCGCCCGCAGACCCCTGGACCCACCGCCCAGTCTGCCCGCAGATCCCCGGACCCACCGCTCTCTCTGCCCGCGTCCCCCTGGACCCACCGCCCCCTCTGCCCGCAGACCCCCCCGGACCCGCCGCTCCCCTCCCACTCTCTTCCCGCAGGATGCGCGGGGCGCTGTCGGGGGGATGGGGCGCTTCCAGGAACCTGCCCCAACGCCAGGGTTTGGGATCCGGGGCAGGAACGAGCAAGGCGATACCGGAGCTCGCCCCCGGCACGGGGAAATGCAAAGCCAAGGGCATCGCCCGCGCCGGGCTGCGCCTGAACCCGGCAGTGGCCTCTGCGCCTTTCCAGCGTTGCCCACACTGGTGTGAGGTTTCCCACCGCTGTCAGCCGCAGTGCCTCAGGTGAGCTGCCCCACAGGTGGCTGGAGCAGCCTTTGGAAGACGGTCCTACCCTGCTACCCCTGTGAGAATGTTGTTCCTCCTCACCTTGGTGCCACTTTCTGGGGACACAACCTTGCCACCCATCCCAAAGGTTTACACCTCAGGCTGCACATATGAAAAAAAAATCCTTGCAGAGTGTGATCTCTTTTGTCTCTCCCCAGTGCACCAAAAGTCATTATGTTTCCAGGAGAATTAGGTGCCCATCGATTTCATTGGGCATGAACAGGGTTTCTTTGGATGTTGCTCGCTCAAAAGGAGAGAAGAAACTCTGAGAAGTGATTTGCTTAATATTTGAGAAGGGAAACAAAGAAAAAACAGAAATTCTTCTTGTCACCCAAGGTTTAACAAAACCAATGGCTACATAAAAGCTCTTTTTTTTTCAGCAGAGAAACTGCAGCTCTGTCCATGGGTCCTTTTGTTATGCCCATCTGTAGCACCTCAAACTCTAGTCCTTCACAGCTTGCAGCATCTTCACTTCACAGGTAACACTTCACTAGAAAGTTCACTAGAAACAGGACACATCATCTGCAATCCCACAGTGTTGCTCATACTCTTTAGACCACCCAGTTGTTGAAAGATATTCAAATACAAAATGCCACCCAAGACATTGAGCAAGTATCTTGAAAATGATGGTAATGGGGAAGTGAGACCCCAAGGCACTCGTGGGAAGTGCCAGTGGCAGGTGATGCTGGTACCTCTGAGGATTACCTATGGGAGGTTTGTTTTACAAAAATATCACCCCTCACTTGCAGGTCTTGATTGTTTTCTCCCTTCTCTATTTGGGAACTGCTTATATCTCACACAAAGGTGCATCTTGACCAGGAAGTCCTTTGTTATGTTCCTCAAATTCTTCTGTCTTGATTTCTTTACTTTAGTTTTGCTGTTTTAACAGGCAGTTCCTGTTGCATCTCAGTATTTAACTCTTGGGTGTTTTAATTATATATGAATACAAAATATATATCTGCTTGACTGTTAGTAGTCCCATTTGCCTTCTGCATTACTTTATACACCAGTAGAATTACTTATCATACACTGAACTCTGGCAGCTTTGTCATAATGCAGTTATTCTCTTATTTTTATTTAATATGTATTTATGTGTCATTGGCATAAAAGTAGCAATTGCCTTGATTAAAACAGCTTTGTTTAAAATTGAGATTACTGGCAAAATGCTTAGTTTCACCATTGACAGTATGCAGGGATATTTTTGGTTATTAAACACCAACAAGGGTCCATTTGGCCAGAATTTGTACATTACTGTGTTTCTACTTCTCTCGTGCTTCTCTCTACTTCTCTCTGCTCCTATAATCCAGAGATTTCATGAGAAATAGGAAGCAAAAGACAGTGTTTTGCAGTGTTGTGCAAAATGACATCGGTGATGCTCCAGCAAAAAAATAGCAAATACATTAGAAGAGAGAAATTCTTATTTACAGTTTCCAAAAGTTGAGTGGATAATGCCCTGGTCATCATGGTTTGATCTCAGAGCTCAACCTGCTGTGAGCAGGAGGTTGGATTAAAGACCTCCTGAGGCCTCTCCCAGCCTACATCACCCAATGCCCAGTAAGATCAAAGCACTCAGAGTGACCCTTTTTGTTACAGATCAAAATGTCTGTTTAAAAAATGACTGTTGTGTCACTTCCCAAGATGATTCCAAAACTTCATCCCCCATGTTCCCAAAGACTTAAGATTCTGCCGATCAAGACTTTGGATAATTTTCGCTTTTGTACTCTTTCTGCTTGGCTATTGGAACAGCTAAGACTTGGTCTCAGATCTTGAAAGGTGAGAATAGGCTGTGGTGCAGATTTGTACCCCAGGCTGTGGCCAGATGATTCCATTGCAAATAGTCAATGAAACTGTCCTTCAGGTTTGGGATATTTAAGACAGGCACAAGGGATGTTACCAGATTACTCCCTCAAGTACATTAACCCCACTGGACTCCCTGTCATCCAGCACTCAAACAACTGTTGAGCTTTTCTTCTTGATGGATGTTCTCCATGTCATTTTAATGGACATTTACTAGAGGTGCAACAAATACTCTCTCTGAACAAGGGATCAACTTTTTTTATGATTAGGAAGTGAAAGGGTGAACGCAGAAAGATGATCTGAAATTTCTTCCACATTTTTGCAGGGAACAGTTTTTTACTTTCTTTGAATGATGTGAAAGGACAGCCAATCACCCTGGGACCCAAGAAAGTAGTATGATTTAAGTAACTAAAAAGCTTCTGTATTTAAGACCAAAGATCTGGCCCAGGAAACCTCAATAAAACATGAAAATGTGTCTTCATCATATCAGGCTTTTTCTCAGAGGGAAATTGTGAAAATTCGTTACTTCTGCATTCATTGGTTCAGTCTCAGTGCACCTCCTTTGTCAGTAGAGTCACTTTTGATATAAGCAAGTGAAAGTTCAGTCCAAGCTCAACTGCATCTTAACAGCAAGATCTGAAGTAAAAACCCTGTATAAGAAAGGGCTTTTCTGCAATCTGTCCATCTGTGTCTAAGGTACATAACAGGAGGAAAACCCTGGGAAATCAGAAAGGTTTGATTTTATATCTAGAGATCTAGAGATAGTCTCTGTATCTCAGGCACTGTGACAAAACCAACACAGTGTCTTCATCCACCAACATTTTTATAGGTCATTTTGAGGAAATGTGTTTTTCTCACATCCCCCACAGAATGAGATATAGGGGGGGAAAAAGAAAGAAAACCTCATAGTTAATTCTATTCTCTGTGGGTTTCAGTACTCTGAGGCTGACTTTCTTTATCTGAGAAGGAACACAGGCTACAATACTTACATCCTATTCACAATACTTTATTTAAAGCTCTGTTGATAGGAGAGTGGAAGAATTTATTTTATCAAATAAAACCCTTTCAATGCATTTGGAGCTGTCTCTCCTTCTCACCAAACAAGCCTAGGAACAGTCCTTCTGAATAGAAGGAAAGAATTAATTTCTCACAGTATTAGCTGTCTGCAGAGCATAGTCAAATTTATTTATTTAATATTTTAAAAGAAAAATATTTTAAGGATGTAAGATCACAGGCAAATGCAACAGTTCTAGGAGTATCAGGATTTCACTTCCTCTCCTTAATTTAAGGTTACTTTTTATTCTCCCCAATAAAAGTATTTGTGTTTTCAAAATACAACAAAGGGCTTATTCTTCTCAGTCAGACCTGTTTGTGAGGATCTCATCTTCTTCCTGCCAGCTGGATGTCCCAAGCCTGTGCTCAGGCTTCTCTCCAGCCTAATTTCAAGACTGTGTTCTCTAAGATCAGGCCATAATGTATTCTTTGGCTCTGAATTCTCCCCATCCTCTCCATCCCATCAGGCCCAGGGCCACAGCACATTGTTTTGTCTGTGGCTTATGTCCTATTCCCTTCACTGGGCCAATAGTCTGAGCTGAGCATCAGAGAAGTCTGATTTGTACTTTCTGTAAAGCAACCAGGAAAGTTGCTCCTTCTCAGCAGAAATGCTGGGGTGGAACCCAACCCAAATGCCTGAGATAAGATCATTCAGGCTTGAAAGACCTCAGGAGGTCTCTGGCCCGACCTCTTGCTCAAACAGCATCAGCTCTGAGGTCAGACCAGGTTGCTTAGAGCTTTTGTCGTGTCTTGAAGTCCTGCAGGAATGGGGACTGCAGAGCCTCATTAGGCACCTGTTCTGATAGTTGACTGTTCTCACAGGGATAAAGATTTTCCTTATATTCAGTCTGAAAGTTTCTTGTTTTAACTTACGCCTGTTGCTTCTCATCCTCCTGCCATACCCCACTGTGAAGAGCTTGGTTCCATCTTCTCAATAACTTCCAAAGAAGCTGGAAAGCTGCTGTCAGGTCCCCCAAAACCCATCTCTTCTCCAGGCTGAACAAGTCCACCTCCCTCAGCCTGTCTGCAATGTTTAAATACTCCAGCCCTTGCCTGTCCTGGTGGCTTTCTGCTGAACTTGTGCCAGTTTATGTCAGTCTTCTAGTGAGGGCCCAAAACTGAACCACAGATGTGGTCTAATGAGCGCCAAGAAAAGTACATAACTGCTGAGGCAGAGATCATCTGCAGTACTTGCTTTGCTATTAACTTA
The DNA here is from genome assembly GCF_003031625.1 of Empidonax traillii. Taxonomy (NCBI): domain Eukaryota; kingdom Metazoa; phylum Chordata; class Aves; order Passeriformes; family Tyrannidae; genus Empidonax; species Empidonax traillii. Next base: position 196,149 of record NW_020956608.1, read on the forward strand.
TAATATTCAAAAGGAACAGGATTGGTGATATCCCAAATGAAGGAGTTGGGTGTTACACTGTGCAAATCCAGTGGAAGTCAGAAACAGCTTTGGTAATAGTAAATATATTCCATAGCAGTGTTTAGTAGTACAACAAAGAAAAAAAACAGAGAATTACAGCAAGGAACACTTTTTTCTTCCTAAGTGGATCAATTTTGAGAATTTCATTGCTCAAAGCAAACTATTCTGAAAACTCTTCACTCCTACTATCCTAGAACTCTGCCCAAGTATTTACAGCTGTGATTGCTCCTTCTAGTTTTGTCTTCTAGGCTTTTTTTTCCAGAGAAGAAATTGGAGAGACAGATAAAGTAAATACACTGTTAAATAAATTCAGAATTTATTTCTGAGGATTGCAAATTCTTCAAGAGATTAGAATAATGACAGAGCAGCTGTGTTATAAAGTTAATATTTGCTAGCTCTTACTGCATGAGTGTGTTTAAGCCATCTTTGTTAACATAAATGAGAGAGTTTGAAAAGAGGGAAATTATGTTATCTCAGACAACATCCTCTGTTTCCTGCGGAAAAAGTGAATATGATAGAAACTACTGAATTTTAGAGTGGTTTACCTTTGGATTAATTTCTACTTTTTTTTAAACTCTTACTTAAATTTTGTTGGGTTGCTACCAACCTTTTTCTTTGACAGCAGGGTCATTCACTTCCCATCCCTCCCAGTTTGATGCAAGACTTTACAACTTCACATGCTCAGGGAATCTGCAGTTTATTCATCATGTACCAGTTCCATCCTGGGGGGAAACAGTGGGGACCTAAACACATCTGATGTTTCCTGACACTACTTAAATACTAAATGCCCATATATGTGCTTTGACACTTAGTTCTTAGAAAACATGGTAATTTATTAGATTCATCAGGGATTTGGCTTGAGACACATCACCTCTGGACAGCTACCTGGAATGCAGTCAGCTCACCATCATCCCTGAGTGAATTATTCAGCTGCAAATAGACCATAAGATCACTACAGAGATCCCCAGATGGAGTTTACCTAGTCCCTGATAAACCCAAGAGCTTACAGACTCACAGGGGGCAGTGCCTTCGTGTTGTGATGCTGATACCCCACCCAGCCTAGGCAAAACCTTCCACTGTGCCCTCATAAAAGCAGATTGGATGAGGGGTCTCATACTAAGATCCTAAGATCTCATACTAAGTACTAAGATAGTACTAATAAACATGCTGTATTTTTAGTTTGTTAGGTAGAGGTACCAAACATATTTCATGTATGAGTCTCTGTCCGTGCTGAGCACATGAGGTTTCCTCCTAAGACAGGCAACAGATTTACTCCATAGTGCCACCTGGGCATGAAGCAATGTTGACAGCTGCAGGCTAAGACAGGAGGACAAAAGCTGGAGGATTTTTCTAGTACAGATATAGATTCCACCTTAAAACTTACGGGGTTTGGTGATTTTTTCTCATTGTCAGCTTTTAAACACCGTTAATGAGAGCTAAAAATATGAAAAATTCAAATAATTATTTTTCCATGAATGAAGTTGTTGAAGTTGCTAAGGGATTCATAGTAGGAGGAAAAGCATTCAGAATATAATTTCTGCATAATGTCTGGGTTTATGAAATTTAAATACATGGGAAAATCTGGGCAGAATTATTGGACTCAATAGCAGTAAGAGGAAAATGCTGATAGGAAGCATTATGAGACCTTGTTTTTCAGGCATGTATCACTTCTGATTAATCAGAGTTAACTTTTTATGCTTCAAAAACTACAAGTCCTGAAGTAGAAATGACATACACCTCATTACTCTCTTCCAGCAAGTATCCTCACCCTTAAAAGTACTTTGGATTTCCAGTTGGACTTCATCAAGTGCCCAACCAATGGATTCCACTGTATTTGCTAAATTAAGAGTATCCTGTGCTACCAAACTTCTCACAGCAGAAGTGGAGACTGCAGAGCTTTAAAAACAAATGCATAAAAACACACAAAAGACTAACTAAAAGATACTATGCTGAAAGCAACATATGTGCTAAGTTTTTTTCTCATTAACACTGAAATGAAAATATAGACAGGCTTGTGGTAAACATTTGAAAGTTTGTTGTGCAACAGATTTTATCCTCTAAAACAAGTTTAATTTTATTTCAATACCATTCTGACAGTTACATTTTTTTAATGACAATTATGATGAGAAGGCAAAAAGCATCAAAATCTCCTTCACTCAAGTGTTCACTCCTGACAGTGAGCCCAGCCAAGCTGGAAAGATATCAAAACCACAAGTCCTAGAATCAAGAAGAGTCTCACATGTTGCCAAGAAAATGCCAAGCAGCAAGAGCCAAGCAAGCTCATCCCATTGAAATCAGCAGAAGTCCTGCCATTGAATCCACAGCTGCAGCCGGAGTACAGCCATGAATTCTCCTCCAAGGGGCAACACCACCATGAGTCAAGCTCAATTGGTATGAAACAGAACAGTTCCCAAGCAGAAAACCTGGACCCAAAAATGAACCTTCTTTTTAATACAAGCCCTGGTGATTGCAGGTTGCTCAGAAGGCATTCTGCCTCTGGTATATGTTGTTTCACTATTCCACTATACCAATGCAGCAGAGTCTTGCAGACAAATTATTTTGTGCATATCAATGTATTTCTATTTAATTTGTGAAATTTCATAGGATCTTTTAGGTAGATAATTTAATGCTTGCCAACTTCCATTAATTTTTAACTAGGCTTTCTAGCCTGGAAGACATACTGAAACATTCTAATTTCAGATCAGGTGGGTCTATGTTTTGATTAAAGAGCCAATTTTTTTTCTTTCATTGTGATACGGATGATTAAATTTCTCTGCTAATTATCTGTATCACCTCAGAACACCCTGCGCCTGACATAAAATATTTCAACAAAATAAGACCACATTTAATTGCATTACTCCTTTTTTTAATGACAAGAGGTTGATATAAGCCTGTCAATTCACTTTGAGCTCTTCTCCACCCTTGAGGGCAATGCTAATGCTTCTTGCTCTTGGATGATGCTCCTACCACACCTGCATATTTTTTTTCTCTCCTTTTCAGTGGACTTTCAGTGAAATTTCAGTACAGTGGGTGACCAAATATTGCTATATAGGCATTTTAACACACAATTTTTATTCCCTAAGTGTATTTAGTAACTGAAACACAAATTCTTGAATATTTGAGACTAAGTACCTAAGTCCTTTCAAAGTGGTTCTCATGCCTACAAGTAATCTGTGTTGTCTATTGGTGTTTTGGAGTTCATGAAAGTCAAGGATTTTGTTAATCTGTTATGCCAATCAACTTTCATTATTTTAGTTTATGAAAGTGTGAACTCTCTAGAGCAGGGCTGACATTCTATCACATTAATAAAATGTTGGAGCAAACAGGGCTCTGACTTCTATCCAATAATATAAAATATTACAATAGAAGTATTGTTTTGCCAGTGTCAGTAAGATGGGTCCAGACCAAGATGTTGTCTCTGAATGGCTAAAATATTTAGGAAGAATAGCAGGGATCTAATTCTTTTTGTTTCAGCTCTAAATCAAGGTATTTAGAATGCAAACAATGACTTACATCATCATTTTGCCTTCAATTAAAGAGAGTGCTGCCTAATATGGAGCCAGAACTTCCTAGTGGAAGCAAAAGTAACTTTGGAAAAGTTGTTATTAGTTTTTCAAGATATCACAGAATCACAGAATATGCCAAGTTGGAAGGGTTTCACAAGGATCACGAGTCCAACCCCCAGCCCTGCACAGGAGCATTCCCAAGAGTCACACCATGTTCCTAAGTGTAATATTAGTTCAGGTTGCTAGCTTTGGGGTAGAAGAACCAAAGTTTAAACCTGCCTTGGACTTTATTTTTGTGATTCTCTACTTTACTTGGAATCATAAATTAATACATTCTCTCAATAGCTTTCTAATGCGTCCTATTGTGTCTAATTTAGACACAGTGATTTAAATGTGTGGAAACAGCTAAGTAAGAAAAATGGTGTTAGTTGCAATGAATGCCTGGAAAGCAGCAGAGAACAAGCTCTAGAAGTTCCACCAAAATGAATAAGGATTATGCCACCCTTCACTTACAAAGACATGTAGATGGAAAAAAGTAAATAGCATCCATTGACTGTAATGGGTTTTTAGGAAATTCAGCTATTGATGCTCATTTTGGGGAGGTGAGTGGAATCTCTGTAGACTCTCAGTTAGCTTAGGCAGATCCAACGTGTCCCAATAAATAAATAAATACAACACTTACTCCAATACAGCGATGCAGAGAGTAGTTTACTGAGATATTTTACTGAAAGATAAGAGGGAGAAAACACCCCTTGCTCAAAACCTTGTCCCTTCCTCTCTCTAATCACCCCAGTATAGTGACAGCCCAGGCAGCTCACCTGGCTCCTGAGTGACCACCTTGCACGGAAGGAGCACCAAAGCTTGAGCTGTCCTTTCAGAGCACAAGGCTGTGCCTGGAGTCCGGGGGGACGATGGCATAGGCTGTGTCCTGATCATTTTGTTACCATTACAGCTCCTTCACACGTGCCACAGGGGAGAATGATTTCAAACAGTCTTTTGGGCGCTGCTACCTCCAGCGAGCACTGCCCCTGGCTGATCCCACAGTCAGGGGATTTTGAAGATGTTTTTTCCAGAGCAGCAGTGAGTGAGGGACCCTGGCCAAGGCTGCTGGCAGGAGGAGACTTTGAGGCTCAGTGGAAGAGCAGCGGCCATGGCCATGATGAAAAGCAGGATGCTTGTCTGGAATGCAGTGTGGAGCCTCTCTGTGATTTCAGTGGGCTTTCATTATCTATTTTGTTTTCTATTTCAGTCTTGGTTGTTCTCTCTCATTTTTTCTGAGAGAGGAATACAGTTCGGTGGTTGGTTTGGCAAGAGGAGATGTTAATATGATTTTTTTGCATAACAAAATATAATTAGAAAATGTAAATATAACTTTATTACTGCCCTGAACAATAAAATGACCCCAACACAGGCTACTCTGGCTCTCCGATAATTCATCATCCAAATTATACTACACATCTCCATTAGACTGTCCTTTTCCACAAAAATCATCTTGCCTTGTCATGGCTGGAAGACAAACCCAATATATTAAATATCAGTACAAGTGAAGCAGTGAAGTTCAGTGTTTGGAATACAGCAAGAGGAAAACATTTTCCTGATTAAAATTTTCTCTTAAAGACAAGAGTACATTTTTATGCTGAAATTTTTAAAGGAAAAACTATTCTTCATGAGTAATTTTGTTTTGAAATGCAGCTGGTTTCCATCATGGGAGTTCACAGGGCATTAACTCTTTTTTTATAGTCTTGGATCCTTGGTTAACTGACCTTTGCTTTCAACTGCTGTATTGTGTGTTATACACATCATGGCTATGGACAATGTGACTTGCACAGAGAATCTTAACCAAAAACAAGGGCATGAAAAGACAAGACAGCAAAAACTTCACCTCATGCAAGTAAAAAGAAAATGTGAGTATTTCTTAGTGAATTCTGGCCATGAAAACTTTTGTTTATGACAACCTGCAAATTGCATCACAACTGTTTAAAGTACTTGATTAAGAATTTTTTGACCCAGTAGATTCCAGAAAAGGTGAGTCCTGTAAGCCCCCAGTAACTGTTGCACCAAGTGCGGTTGTACAGACTGCTGAAAAAAAATCAGGCTACCATTTCTCACAAACTAAGCTAAAATATGTCTAAAAATAACTACTCTTTGTAACCAAAACTTGCATATTTTTTAAAAGAAAAGTTATTGACTTCTGTGATATCTAGCTGCAAGATATTTTACAAAGTGAACCCACCTCAACTGTCATTTATAAAGTTTAAAAAAAAAAAAAAAAAAAAAAAAAAAAAAAAAAAAAAAAAAAAAAAAAAAAAAAAAAAAAAAAAAAAAAAAAAAAAAAAAAAAAAGCATTATACAAGTGGAATCACTGAATCCCAGGATGAACTAGTGGCAAACTCAAAATGTAAACAACATGTTTTAACAAATCCATGCTGTAAAAGGACACAGAATCAAGCACATAGCAAAGTGGGCGGAGTCAGGAAAACATTACCACAGTAGTTGTCAAATGGAAACCTATGGAGGAAAAGGAATTAGGGCCAATGGAAGACTTGGAGGCCTAAAGTAGGACATAAGTGGAATTTAGATGTTTGGGTCTATTGATGAAATAATGTCAGCTTGGCCATGACCTCACTCTGGTACCTCTCCAGCTCCATTGGCACTGGGGCTTGTGACCTACAAAACTGTCCTGGGTTCACTTTCACTGGTCTCCCTCACACAAGTGCCCTGAGTTTGAGCAGCCACGGAGCTCCACAGCCTGTCTGTGTGCTCGAGCTGCCTGAAAACCAACATCCAGCACCCACTCTACAGCTCTGGGGCAGGGTGTCCTCTCCTCAGCCCTTCCCACAAGGAAAGGGATGGGTGTCCAAGTCTTCCAGGGCCAAGAGCTGTAGGGCACATGCAGATACACTGAAAAGTTGAGGACGAGAGCTTGGACGCAGGTTTTTATGGAGAAAATTAAATTCTTTTCTCAAAGGTTTACTGAGGGTTAAAATCTATGCTGCTACTGTAGTAAGAAGTGGATTGAGATCCTCACCTTAGGCCGCCACTCACTCTCTTTTGTCTCCCGTTCGCTTCCACACAGATCCTTGCCACATTCCTGAAATTCAGGTGTTTGGTGTTTGCAAAGAAAATAACAACAGGTCTTGTAAGACCTGGGCCAAAGTCATAGAGGAGCAATTTGATGTAACTCCAAACACAGCATTATTCCTCTTCAAATCATTGCTTTTTTTTTTTTTTTTTTTTTTTTTTTTTTTTAATTAAATAAAGAGTAGTCACTTTTTGGCACAAGAGATACAATGTTCCCTAGTCAGCTGTAATATGCAGTCTGTTAAAGCAGTTGCTCTGATACTATTTACCCTTTTGTAAAAGAATTTGAAATCAAAGTTGCCTGTGAGAAGAGTGCAGAATGTGTCTTGTGGTTCTCTCGTTTTCCTGATGCTCCTCAGGCTGCTCTTGCCTGTGCAATAAATACTCCATCTACCCTGTTTTCAGCTGAGTCTGACTTCTGTGTGAATTTATGCGTCTATGAAGGGAATAAATTAGATGTGAGCTGAGATGATGGAATGTAAGAGAAATTATTTTCTTTCCTTTATAACTCCTACAGATTCATTCTAGTGCCATAACCATTGTTTTTAAAATTAAAAATGGAAGACTGCCAGTTGAATTAACACAGTATCTCTGTGATTCCCAGAGAACTGAATTCAGAGCCAGGCTCCTGCACAAGTAAAATGGACATAGGTGTTTCCTCTCCTCACATGTGCATTACAGAAAAATGGAGTGCTTATGAATCCTGTATGAGAGATGCTGCACAACCCCTTGACCATTTCTGTGCAATTTGCTCACATTCCAGATCCCCTTCGCTTCTTTTTCTCCCCATCTACTCCCAAGCCCTTTTAAATAGCTTATCTTTGAAAACGATCAACCTACACTTCAGATTTGCTTTCATTTCCTCCAAATTATTTTCCATAGCTCATCTCCATGTTCTCTATCAAAAGTATATTTTTATTAAAATAGCCTGTGGTCTACAGTGGTTTAGAGCTCAATTTTCAGACCTAAGCTAATGACAAAGACATTCGTGTATTTGTTTATTTGTGTTATCTTTAAATGGAAACCTGAACTATACCCCACAGATTGCACAGCCCCAGCCCCCAAATGTAAAAGGAATTAAAATCCTGTGTCATTTTAATGAATGCAGAAGCAATTAGGTAATGGACAACAGTTTGTAAATCTTATTAATTACAGAGGATTGATGAAGCACAAAAGAAAGATTGTTCAATGAAGACTTGCCATGTCTGCTGATATTGCTCTGTGGCCTCAGGCAAGATATGGGCTAGTTCATGAAATGCCTATAAATGGCTCACTGACTTCCACAGGGCTGAGTGCCACGGAGCAGCAAAAGCAGGGTTGCTCCAAGAGGGAGAAGGATTCAGGAGCCACAGGACACCACCTAACAGCACCTGAGCAGGGCCGTAGTGATAAAAGGCCCATCCAGGGTGTAATGGTGGATCAGATCCAGGTGTGCTCAGAGAGCTCCAGCAGGAGACCAGTGTCAGGCAAGCTACCAACACAGAAGGTTTGGGGGGGCATCCTGGGAGGGCAGTCTGTGCCAGGACAGCAGGAGGCAGGGCTGGGCTCAGGGACACCTCCAGCATAGGTCAGACAAGCCTTGGACATCTGAGCCTAAGCTTGAACAGAGCTCCTGGGCCATGATCAGTGAATGTGGACAGAGGTCAAAGATGCGGCTGATCAGAACAATCCGTGCCTATTAGTGCACTCAAAACCCTGATGCTAAGTGCCAAAAATCTTTCAGGACCCAGATCATAGCTTCTCTGTGCACCACGCCATGGAAAAATTAGGACACTACTAGTCTATTCCAGGCTTATCATTAGAAAATGTGATAATGTTCAGGATTTGTCCTAATAATATAACTTAGAGGCCAAAAGTAGTCACTACAGTCAAGAAAAGAGCTTGCCCAGCAATATTGCAACTGATCAGGTCTTACTGTTCTTGAATATTCACTAATGAAGTAAAAAAAAATTACCTCAAATGACAGAATTTGCAGATCAGCTCAAATCCAGCAGCCTCCATCCAGCTCCTCCAGGTACTGGGCAGTGTCCCTGCAGTGGATAAATACCCAGAGTGCTGCCTTCTCCACCCAGCCTTGCTCATGCTTACAAAGCAGAGCTGTAGCATCTTCCCTGTGGAGGAGTTCTGTGCAACACAAAAAGTCCTGAAACCTCAAATTCCAGAAAACATGGAACTCAGGATGGGTCCTCCATGCAGTTCTACTTCAGCACAGAGGGGCTATTTGTGAATGGTTTAAGAAAAAACAAACCTGAAATCACAGGAACCCCTTACTGAGCAGAGCTATTCTCTGTGCAGTTACTCGTCCTGACTCGAGGAGTTTGACTGGTTTCTGCCTTCAGACACATTCCTCAGTGCCACCAGAACTTGTCCAGCCTAAGATACCACAGCACAAAGTTCACACAGGGACAAGAGAGTGGCTGGGATACAAGACATGAATTACTGGGACAAATGCCAAGCTTTGAGTTTTCTTGAGGATATTCTGAAATCAAAGGCTGATGAGGTAGACTTGCCTAGACTTCGAGGGAAGCCTCAATGGTCAGAGCAATCATTGGGTTCTCCACTAGTACAGCAGTCCTCCTTTTACACCTATCCGTCATTCAAATATTCAAATGTCTTTTTTTTTCCCCCATTAATTTCCCCCCCATGAATTTCTTCCCAAGCACAAGCAGTTGACTCTCCTCTTTTTGGAGGTGCTGCCCCTGAAATGAACTGTAGAGCCATGGGCACAGTAATTTATCATCCACCTTTCACCACTGATCATTTGTTGCCTACCCCATTTTCCCGGGGACTTACTTTAACTCCAAAATTGATGGTGAAATAAATAGACAAATAAATCAGCCAGCCAGAAATATCTCCTCTTCTATTACCTGTTGCTCTAAGATATGCTGAATTCCTCCTCGCCTTCAAATTTAGTCTTGACTGGTGGACTGCTCAGATAATACTCAATCTCCATACCTCTTTCAGGTTATCCATATATAAAGCTATCATGAAAACAGCAACCCACTCTCTCTGGAAAACTACAGTGCTATTGTAAAGAGCTTTTTGAGCTTCAGGGTTTTTCACCATAACCTTCTAGCACACCAGGGTGCAAATACACAACTTTTGCTACAAAGTCCCTGAGCCCTGTCAGCACAACAGCTCTCAGCATGATTTTCTAGTTCACTCTGCTGCTGGGGACTCCAAGGAAGACTCCAGGAGAGCTGTGACAGGAGCCCTACAAATTGCCATTAGCTGCTTTTGGCATTATCACAGGGAGGGACAATAGTGCCCCACTGTGCTGTGCTGTGCTGTCCAGTTCCTTTTCAGTACCAATAAAATCTGGACACAGAGTCAGAACAAAGATCTACTGAGCATTGTCCAGTCGGCCACAGATCTTTTTGGAACTAATATATATTTGACACAGCATTTCTGGTAATAAACAGAGCCTGGCAGACCAAAAGAATTATGAACAAGGACAGAAATTTGGAGTTGCTTGATGTAGGCCAAGAAACCTTCATGACCTGCCCATCCAAGAGAGGAAAACAACAAATGAGAAATTACACTAAAAATGAGACAAATCTTTAGCCAGCACAAGTCAACACAACTCTGTTCAGGTAAGAGAACTTACAGTGATCTACATTAGATTAGCATCTGGCCTCATATACCTAATGATTCATTAAAGCAGAATTAACTGTCATGGGTATGACCTCCTAACTCTGGGATCACTCTTGTAGAGTTGATGTCAAAATACAGTCTGTCACAGATTTATATGTTTGTAACTATTATTATTAAAAGTGCAAAGCCAAATGAGCCTTGAAATCCCAGTACATACTTAGAATTAGGATGCAGCATCACTTCATGCCTTGACTGCAAGTAGCTGCGTGCACACTAAAGGCCTCCAATAAATATGTGGCAGGCAGCCTGACTGGCAGAGAAAGAGCAGGAGCTGCAGCCCCTTGGGGGCTGTTTCCTGGATGTGAATACAGCTTGCTGGAGACCCCAGGCCTTGCTAGAAACAAGCTGTCAGAGGGAAAAGAGCAGACCTGTTTGTGCAGATGGCTCCTGTCAGTCAGTTGTTAGTTTATTCCTGATGTTCAGAATTAATCCCACTGCAGAAACTTTTCGTCTTAAAAAAAAAAAAAAAAAGAAGAAAAAAAAAACACCCAAACAACCCTACTCAAAAGTAGCACTGGGTAGAGACATTTTTGAAAAGAACAACTCTTAACAAAATAATTCAGTGAAAAGTTCATGCAGCAACAATGACTGACTGGAAAGACAAAAACTGTAATCTTGAGGATGAACTTTCTTGGGAATAACAAGAATGTAACATCTCCAGCTGGTCATAAAGCCAGTGATGTAATTTTGCAATCCAGTAGAGGGCAAACTTAGCTTATATATTCTCAAAGAGTCCCTAAGAAAGTCAATGGCAGATGTTCAGACATGTTTATCTTTCATTTGATAACCTATAAAGAGATGTAGCAACCTACAGCACCTGAACTTATAAGATGAAGCAGCTTCAATCATACCTATCATTCAGTGGCTCTTCAGCCAAGTCAATATTTATTACAAAAATCAGCAAACTGGTAAGGAACAAGATACACTTTAAATATTTTCCATTAATGCACTGTTTTATCCCATTAATTCCAATATTTGATTAATCAGTAATTACACACCTATTTTCTGGAGTTTGCTCACATATATAACAGAGAAATGAAGAACTCACATCCCTGCTCTTAATAAAACACCAGAACACCAGCTTCAAGCAGTTTTGTTTTCACCTAGCTGCTGTCCAAAAGTGAAATATCAGCTTGAAACATGGGATTTTGGGTTATATGTAATTTTTTGAGAACATTTTCTTGAAGAACCTCTTGCCTCCAGTACAAAATCATGCTGCTGTTATTGCTGAGTGTGCACACTGGCCACAACCTTCCCCAGCAATACCTCAGTGGTTCTGGCCAGATGAATTCAATGGACCATTTTTTTTTCTTGAACTCATTTCATGTGTGTGCCTCTTCCTCTCACAGAACTAATGGCTCCGAGCCAACAGATGGAGGAGCAAGAACTTCAAATCCAGCTCTTTATACAGGATGAGCTTACCAGTGCTTACCAGTGTGGTAAGGCCAACTGGCAGTGCTGACTTTTGTTGATGGTAGAGCCAAGGGAACCAGAGCTGCACTTCAGCAGGTGCCATCCATACGTGATAGTGACCAGTAAGGGAGGTTCAGCTGAACTTACTCCCAAAACAGGCAGGACACTTGACTTTTACTTGCAAAGCTGCCACTGGCCTGATGGGTAAAAGACCCTCTCTGTTACTGAAATAAGGCAAATTGAGAGCCTTTATAAAGTGCTTAGATGAAAAACACCTTCATGTCTGAATTTTGTGAAATCCCACTATTTCTATGAGCAGTCTCTCTCAGAGTCTCCATTTTGCAAAAAGCTGAGCAGTCTGACCCAAACCAGCCAACAATTTTTGCATATACTTTGACCTATGGTGACTATTCCCATACTGAAACTTCTGCACATTATTAAGCATGCCCCTGGACACAGTGTGCTCAGTAGGCTCTGTTGGCTTTTTGGAAACCACCAGTGATATCCTCCCTTGGAAGACTCTTTTCTTCTCTAAGACCTCTAGGGAGCCAGTGATGGGATACACACACACATGTAAAACACATATAAATGTGCACAAACATGCTATTTATACTCAAGCAAATCCCAATGAGGGGATGGAAGGAATGTCCACCCCAAGAGCTCATTTCTGCAAAAACAAACCCAACACAACCCATTTCATCTGTGATGCTTTCAGCCAATCCATCTCATGGTCTGCCCAGCTGCTGCCCCTCCTAATCTAAATGAGCCATGTGCCATTAATTAACCTCTCACATCACTGATGTTGTTGGGGACACCAACCTGCCTGTCTGAATCTGCCATCCAATCCATCAGCACCTTAAACTGACACCGCAAAGAATTACGTCTTCTTTCCTCCCCAGAGCTATCAACATCTTCCTTGCCTCATGTCTCCCACAAAACAGAAGCTTGCCTCTGAAGATGGCTGGTGTAGACATTAAAAAGCAAAAAGAGAGACAAAAAGGGGAAAAAAAAAGAGACAAAAAAATGCAGGAAGCACAAATACTGTGCTTATCGAAATCTTCTTCCCTTTGCACAGAAGGAAAAGGCTGCTGCAGGGCTCAGAATTCAGACCAGTTTTCTTTTCTACCCTTTCAGCGTGAAGTCTAGCTGAGCATAAATGTCTAATGAGAAAGTTAACCTCCTAGCCCAGACATGGCCCAATATCTACCCATATCCTCTCCAGGAAAATGCATATGATGGAAAGAAAACTCTTCATCCCAGAAGAAGTACTGTGGCAGAGTAGTAGCTACGCAACCCCTTCCCCATGGATGAATTTTCTGCAGAACGAAGGATCTCGAAGCCTCCTATTTTTACATTTTACATATGAAACCAAAAAGAAGTAAGGCTTGACTCTTATTTCACAGAGTGTAAGCCGATTACAAAAAATATGGCTCTAGGAGAGAACGTTAAGCCACCAGTAAATACCAATTACACTTGACATCAAAAACGGAAAATACCAATAGAAGGCCCTATGTGAGCAGAGCAACAGACACCTTCAGGCAAACATCCCCATGGTTCTGCCGAGAGCTGTGCCATTCCTGCAGGATGTGTCAGAACCTGATCAGTTATTAGCAGAGACAACGTTGTTCATGAGCAATAGTCCTCATAGCCAGAAACTGGACCATATCCAGTACAGCCAGCTGGACATTTCTCATGAAGAACATTGAATTCCTCTAGTAACATGAATTCCTAGAGATGCCAGCTATTAAATAGTGCTAGTGTCTGGGCTTTATGCAACATCAAAGAGAAGAATATTTTTGGTTTCGTATATTCACTAACAGACCCAAAGAAACCCCAAAAACCAACCAGTCAGCCAAAAGAAAAAAAGAAAAAAAAAACCCAAAACCCAAAAACCAAACTAAAATGGGATTTGCACAACTTAACATGCTTTCTTATAAAGCAAAATTCACTTCTTTCTTTTTTTTTTTTTTTTTTAATTAGGTCTCCTTAATCCTTCCTGTGCATCAAACCATCCTAGACAACCATCTCAACCCTTTTCTATCTTGCTGTATTATTTTACATGCATAGGTAATTTTTACTGTTGTAAAAACTGTGGTCAAGGGAGCTAATACTAAGAAATTAGAGTCTCATTTTAATATTAGGCTGAGTAGGCGAAGATCCGAATTTAGAGCACTTCTCGGGGGTCAAATGGAAGCTCTCCATGAGGACCACCAGGCACATAAACCACTGCAGACTTTTCTCTCTCAGTCTCAGCAGAAAAGGTTTCCTACTCAGAGATGTTAACTCAGACTTTCACTGGCGAAGAAGCTCCACATCAGGCATCACACACAAAAAATCCGTCTGCTCCATCGTATCTTCTCTGGACACCGTGGTTTCACTGGTGAACCCAAGAACACTCTGTCTTCTATGGATGCCTGTTTTACTTCTGACACTGGGTGAGGTGAGCTGGTAACCACAGTAACAACTTCTCAATCAGAAAGTGCTACAGTAGAAACCAAGTACAACTTGAGAATGGATTGAAGGATGGTGTGACTCTCTCCCTTAGGAGCTGACGCACAGCCCTAACACACCATTTGTACTGTGACTCTTCAAAAATTACTTTTCCAGCATTAAGGGGCTGAGGATATTTCACTGTCAGAGATCTTAACGTTTTAATAGATTTATTTCATTTATGTACTTCAGAGACACACATGACAGGATGATGCTTTCCAAGAAGACAAGCACTAGATGAATAAGACAGCTATTATAGTGAACTCTGGCTGTGAATTTAATTCTCCTGTTTGACACAAGCACACTTACTGAAGAGTCTGTGCCAGAGATGCATGTTTAAGCAGGGCACTAAATCAATATTTACCATAATTTCGAAAGACATCTGAGCACAGCCTGGGAATGCAGGCAACACTTGATGAATAACCATCAGTGAAACACAGGGCTCTAAAACTTTCCAGATAATAAACTGCTCTCAGTGCACTGGATGT
>NW_020956608.1:210971-212164 GCF_003031625.1 Empidonax traillii
GAGAAGAATATTTTTGGTTTCGTATATTCACTAACAGACCCAAAGAAACCCCAAAAACCAACCAGTCAGCCAAAAGAAAAAAAGAAAAAAAAAACCCAAAACCCAAAAACCAAACTAAAATGGGATTTGCACAACTTAACATGCTTTCTTATAAAGCAAAATTCACTTCTTTCTTTTTTTTTTTTTTTTAATTAGGTCTGCTTAATCCTTCCTGTGCATCAAACCATCCTAGACAACCATCTCAACCCTTTTCTATCTTGCTGTATTATTTTACATGCATAGGTAATTTTTACTGTTGTAAAAACTGTGGTCAAGGGAGCTAATACTAAGGAATTAGAGTCTCATTTTAATATTAGGCTGAGTAGGCAAAGATCCGAATTTAGAGCACTTCTTGGGGGTCAAATGGAAGCTCTCCATGAGGACCACCAGGCACATAAACCACTGCAGACTTTTCTCTCTCAGTCTCAGCAGAAAAGGTTTCCTACTCAGAGATGTTAACTCAGACTTTCACTGGTGAAGAAGCTCCACATCAGGCATCCCACACAAAAAATCCGGCTGCTCCATCGTATCTTCTCTGGATACCGTGGTTTCACTGGTGAACCCAAGAACACTCTGTCTTCTATGGATGCCTGTTTTACTTCTGACACTGGGTGAGGTGAGCTGGTAACCACAGTACCAACTTCTCAATCAGAAAGTGCTACAGTAGAAACCAAGTACAACTTGAGAATGGATTGAAGGATGGTGTGACTCTCTCCCTTAGGAGCTGACGCACAGCCCTAACACACCATTTTTACTGTGACTCTTCAAAAATTACTTTTCCAGCATTAAGGGGCTGAGGATATTTCACTGTCAGAGATCTTAACGTTTTAATAGATTTATTTCATTTATGTACTTCAGAGACACACATGACAGGATGATGCTTTCCAAGAAGACAAGCACTAGATGAATAAGACAGCTATTATAGTGAACTCTGGCTGTGAATTTAATTCTCCTGTTTGACACAGGCACACTTACTGAAGAGTCTGTGCCAGAGATGCATGTTTAAGCAGGGCACTAAATCAATATTTACCATAATTTCGAAAGACATCTGAGCACAGCCTGGGAATGCAGGCAACACTTGATGAATAACCATCAGTGAAACACAGGGCTCTAAAACTTTCCAGATAATAAACTGCTCTCAGTGCACTGGATGT
>NW_020956608.1:213001-245410 GCF_003031625.1 Empidonax traillii
GCACACTTACTGAAGAGTCTGTGCCAGAGATGCATGTTTAAGCAGGGCACTAAATCAATATTTACCATAATTTCGAAAGACATCTGAGCACAGCCTGGGAATGCAGGCAACACTTGATGAATAACCATCAGTGAAACACAGGGCTCTAAAACTTTCCAGATAATAAACTGCTCTCAGTGCACTGGATGTCAAAGACAGCTAAATCCATATTATAAGCACCCAGACCCAGGTAATGCTGCTTTAGCCTTCCACGCTGTGGTCTCAGCTACAAAACTTATGCACCACAATAATTCACTTTTTATCATTAAATGAACTGTCTTTAGCCTGCAACTCATCTGAGCTCCTTAAGCATGCCTTCCCCCAGTCTTTGTACCCTCACTCCTAAAGAGACAGTCTTTGAACCACTCTTTCCAAACCCCTCTGCAATTCTCAACACAGGGAATCATCTCCTCAAGAAAGGCACATCTGTAACTCCCAAGCCAGTTTTTGGTACTCAGTGAAATCTGGATGGACCCTCTGGTGTCAAAGGCTGTCTGAGCAGGACTAATCTAGATCATTTGGTAATAAAAATCAAAACGTGGGGAAGCTTATTGCCCCCACAGCATAGGAAATACAGGGAAGTGGCTTGCTCCAAGTTTATTGAGGGAAGTAGGAAATTCTGCATTTGAAAGAAAAAATGACCGCCTAAATTTCCCACAAACACAAAACTCTAAAAGGAAATAAAACCCCCACCATGTTACAGGAACATTTCAAGTCCAAAGCATTTTAGTTATATATAAATAAGTACATCATGAACAGCAATATGAAAAGTTTTGACTACGACAGCAGAAACAAAATTGTAAAATTAAAGAAAAGTAAAACCAAAATATTTTCTATGGTTGAATGAAACAAACATGACACAATTCACTTACACTCATTCTCCATTTAAAATTGTATCAAAACTGAAACCAATTTGCTCTGCAAAATGTGTCTACTTTGATTAAGCTTCATTTCCTGATGGTTGTTCAACTTGAAATGTTTTTGATCATCTCTAATTGAGAGATCTCTTAAAGTCTAAAAGCTGCTTAAAACAGGAAGTGTTTTAGATCAGAAAGAAAGATGTGGCTAGATGTCCATAGGTATGTGAAATGACCATTTGATGACAGCATGTGTCAGGGATATGAAGAGAGAAAGGAATAACACATGTTTATGAAATATTGTATAAGCCTTCTCACAAACTCCTATGCACTAAATGATTTCCCACACCTGAAGCAACAGGTTTCAAGCCCCTGCTAGAGTCCTACTTTACTAGTGAGGCCCATAAATGTCACATTTCTTAGTATAAAGAGAAGAGCATGTGGAGAGTTTGTGTAATTGAATTAATAAATCTGTGTTAACACATTTTCTGCATCTCCCAGAGCACTTCAGCTATGTGCATCTTTTAGGCTCTGGCTCTTTGAAGGCTTTAACAGTTGCTTGATCTGAAGCAGATGAACGTATATTTCTAAATGTTAAATGTATTTTTAAAAGATATGTATTTTTTAAAGTGAAATAGATACCTAAATCTATGCAGCACTGAAGCATATAAATAAGAATATATAAACTCCCTGAAACTATCTTCATATATATCTCATACACTGCTGTCAGCATCTCTGGTTCTTGCTCTAAAACAACCACATCATGATAGCTACAATAATGTGTAATGTTTTCAGGACATGCTTTTGGGAGCATGTGAAAGAGTGAAAGAGAACTGTATCTGTTTGAGAAAAGGTGAATCCAGTCTCCAGGCTTGGATTCAGTCAAGGGACCAAAGGGACCTCCGTGCCCCGTGTGACCCTTTGCTGTCATGTCACACGTCCCAAAGCACATAAGCACATGAAACACCTTTTTCACAGCTCCTCAACCCTTTCTGAGCAAGGGCAGTGCTCTGGCCACCAACCTGTGCACTGGGGTGCGGGGAACCCAAGGTACAATGACACAGTGCTGCAAAACTACGTAACAGCTGCTTGTCTGGCAAATAACTGCATGTGAAGAAGGGGTAGAAAGGGTAGAAAGATGCCCTTTCAAAGTCTACTGAAGAGACACGGCCACACAGATGCACAAGTTCCCCTACTCCCTTCTCTGAGTCTACCCCAGATCCTAAAAAGAGAACGCTGGCCTAAAAATGTGCTTGGGAGGGGAAAATATCAACCACAAGTGTCAAATAACCCCATAGTTTTAGATATAGAGAGAGAAGAAAAGCAACGTGTACACTTTCTAGAACATGAAATGGGTTTTCTTTTGTCTTTGAAATAAGCTCAGAATTTTATAAATGCTACCAAAAATAAGAAATACTGCTACCTCATCTACCGGAGGTATTGTTTCCCATATTTAATGCAGCTTATTTCTTCTATATTGAATCTTGAATACAGATGACTGCTCTTGTTTTCACTTATCTGTATTTGTCACCATGCATACAGAGGTGAAATAAATCCAAGAGCAGGTTCTGAGGAGAACGATGAGGAGGATCACACCAACACAGAGCCTGTGCCATGAGAAAAGAGAAGCTTTTCTTGTGCAGCCTAGTGAAACAAAAGCTCAGAGGGGATGTGAATATTGACTATAAATACATCAAGGAATAAAACAAGAGAGGAAATAAGGCTATTTAAGCTAAAGGACAACACTGGCACAAGAACAAATGGATGTAAACTGGCCATGAATAAATTGAGGCTGAAAATTAGAAGAATGTTTCGAAGCCACAGAGAAGTGAGGCTCTTGAACAATTTCCCAGTGGGAGTAATGGTAGTAAATGACCTAATTTGTTCTAAGATGGATCAGATAATTAGTTTATGAAAGGGTTTTATCTGACAGAGGCTGACTATGGCAAGGGGCTGGTCTCAGCCCCAGATGCCCTTTACAACCACACATTTCTAAGTAATTTAAGGTATTAATTCAGTTCCTTATTAAATGGTATCTCATGATGGCTTCTAAATCCAAATTTACTTTTTTTCCTGGGTGATTCTGTTATGCAGTGCCACTGACATGCACGTTACCTTCCAAACACCAAAAAAAATGCCCCTGCTTGCAGGAGTTATATTTTAAGACACGCAAAACAGAACTCATTAAGCACAAGCAAAGTGATGTGGTGTTCAAATACTTAGGGTGTAAGAAATGGAGGTGAAGGACAGAGGTAAGCCAAGGCAAGAGCACAGCTATTAATCTTAAAATTTGCTTCTTACTTCATGTTTTTTACACCAAGCATTGAGTGTTTCGATCAGATTTAAGCAAAATTGTGAAGGTGGTTCATAAATTTCTGAGTGAAGGAGATGGAGATAAGTGGCCCTCTGGAGGACAGGAGCTGTTCCTGATTACTGGTTTCTGGTTGTTCATCACTTCCAGCTACCTGAGAAGGCAGGTCTCCTCCTGCTTCTCATTTTAGGGACGTCTTTTCACGGTACCCAGTTTCTGGCTGCACTGGCCCTTGCCTTGATAAGTGCTGATGCCTTTGTGGAGGTGTACATAGAAGTCTACAGCTATGTATACTCCATGAAGTTCTCACACATTAATAAAATTTATTTTAATTATCTAGATTTTGGTGTTTGGCAATATTTTTTATTTATTTTAAGGAATGCAAACACATATTGGTCATGAATGACTACTTTACAGAAACAAGATTCTGATGAACTGAAATGTCTCATTTCCCACTCCACTCTCCAATGCGAAGCATTTTATGAGGCAGGCGGGTTTGGTGAGAAATCTTTAAGGGTAAGACTGCTCTTTCATGTGCTCTGAAATGCCCAGCACATTCCTTCCCTCAGGGTGCAGCCTCTCTCTGTTTCCCAGGTTTGAGGGGAGGAGGCTGGGGTGGTTTTTTTGTCAGCTTTTGTTTTATTTGGCTTTTCTTAGTTTTCCTTTTAAAGGTAAGTCTGTCTCAGGGGGAATTGAAAATTCACCTTGTGTCAGTTAAGGGATGTTTTTAGCAGATGTGGCATCTAAGGGCAGAAGAAAATTGCACTTCATAAACAGTGTTATTCTAGGGCAAAGTTAGTCTGTTGTCTAAATGTCACTTTGGTACTTTATTTGTATTTTGAAAAGTGAAATCATATAATTAAAAGCTGCCTGTATTGTTGTGTTTTCACTTTTAAGTTTTTTTGTATAATGGTTTTTGTTTGGGACTCTGGGGGTTTTATTCACGTGAATCACTTGACAGTGAACTTCACTGTTTCCAGATAAATTGTGAAATAGGAGGTTCTTCCTTTAAAGGATACATATAAAGGATATAATCTTTCTCACAGCCAGTCTCCTACATATAATATTCAACTAACTAAACATCAGCTTTAAAAGCACCAAGGACCATCCTGCATAGATCACTTGGAGGCCAGCCTGGATACAAAGACTAAGGACAGGACATCAAAATTCATTCCCATTTCCTTCTGGGCTTTATAGTAACTAGCAGTCAGTGGCAACCCTGCCAACCTTTCCTCAGGCACTCAGTTTCCCAGCATCCCGTTTGGGCATCAAGCACAACATTGTTTTCTGCACCAACCCACTGTGATGCACAAAATACATGGCTGAGAATTGCTTGTTTTGTTACCAGTTTGCAGAGTTTTGTCTATGGAGAAAGATAAAACAACCCACTGAACAGTCTCCTGTCCAGTGGCCAAGCCAGTACAGCTCCATCCACTCAGCTGCAGTCCCTTGCTCCTCCAAAACAGGGAGCATATGCTGACAGGGAGCCCATTGGGAAAGGGCTTGAGCCTCTGCTATGGCTGGAGCTGTACCTAAACACTTCTGGGGACAGCAGAAGACCATGGACAAGCACAGGCAGCTGTCAGGCCCTGCCTTGGCCCTGGGTAGTCCATCAGAATGGATACGCTGAATGCATCCAGCATTTTGGAGGGAAGAAGTGAGACCCCTGTAGTCATTCAGAAGTTTGCTTTCATAACAAACAGATGAGACTAGCAGTGATATCACAACAATTTTATAATTCTTTTTTTTTTTTCCCTTGGAAAATCCCTCAGAAGGCACTATAGGGAAAAGGACTGGGTTTAATCCAAAGCCCTCTAACAACAACAGAAAGACACTCACAAAAGCTTCAGAGGTTTGTGTTAGGCTGGGAGAGAAAGTAATACCATGGATTAGAAGCTAGTTAAAATAAGCCAGTGAGAATACATGGCACTTTTCAACATACTGAGGATAGAAGGAGGTTTTTCCTAAGATCTCTGTTTATAGATTTTGAGGGTAATATGTTCTCAGAAATGGCAACACTTGCAAGCAGGAGAAATAGCTGTAGTCAGTCTGGGAAGCACTGAAAAACTGTGTTTGTATGTTAGCAAGGCAAATGACAGGATGATTAGATCAAATCTAGTATTTTGTTAAATGACCAGTATGTAAAAGGCAAAATTTGACAAAATTATGTCACTTTGCTGATTTTGATTTGGGTGCCAAGTGAATGTAGCAAGCAAAAATAAAGACATTTAAAAAGAATTAACCAAAAAGGACAGATCATCAATTATTGTAAATTGCTCCTAAAGCCAGTAGACATAAATTAATTTAGGTTACTTTGGCTACAGCATTTTGACCGCAATGATGCAAAAAAATTTGAAAGCAATCATAGATGATTTTGAATTCCTGTAGCATGAAAGGGCATAAAAACAGGATTGCTCCACAGGGAGAAGAATTACTAATAGAATATCTATGAAAAACTTTAAAATACTGGTATACTCAATCTTCTGAAAAAAATAATTAGATAGGTAGCACTGTATGTAAATGGTTTTGCAAACAGATTCAGTTCCTGAATCTGCATGGATACAGACCCTATGCTACTGGAATATAAAAATACAGATACCATTCTACTCTCCCAGTGTAAGGTAAAGACAAATTGTACCAAGAACACAACTTTTGAGGTGGATGAATGAACTAAAGAGACCAAGTTTTCTGAACAGAGCAGCAGCTACTTCAGGTGTATGCACATAAATTGATCAAAGAGTAAAAAAAGCGTAAAGAACAAATTCTTCATGCTGTAAGTGAATGCATTCTGAAACAGCTGTGCTTAGGTAGTGCAAAAGCACAAGCTGACTTTTTTCTTATTTTCCAGTAAGACAGTGACTGGTGCATGAAATGAAGCTGAGTTGTTACAGGAGCCGTCACCTGATTTACAAGGTCAACCATACTGGGAGACAAAAGACAGCAATACTGAAGATGGAAATTTTGAAAAGAACTAGCAAAAACATCAGAAACCAATTATGGAAGTTTTAAGGTCAAACCCAAAGAAATTAGAAGCCCTTTTTTGATCCAAGTGCTGAGACAGTCTTTGATGTTTTGTTTTGGTGGATGACAGTCAGATAATTCCCTGATATAATTCTACTTATTCACTGGAAAAAAAAAAAAAATCCCAAAATCTCCTTTTTTCCCTGGAACACAGTAAGAAGGCAGTGTCCTGAAATAGAATTCAAAGGAAGAGTTTTCTTCTCAAAATACTGAATCTCCCTCTTTGGCAAAAACCTATATGAAAGAATCTGGGGGTTTTTGTTTTCATTAGGGCCACGCTTAGTCTCTTCCCCTATTCTGTGCCTGCTTCTGGACACTGGGAAGGATCCTACTTTGGCCAGCTTGGTTCTAAGGCAGGAAGCACATACATCACCTGCTATGTGTTGTGTTACTCCCACACTTCTTTCAGAGGAGGTCCTACACCACCAGCACAGCAGTACAGTGGCACCCAAAGCAAATATGAAGGAATTGGAAAGGTCTGAGAAAAGCTGTAGGGTTGAATGGCAAGGTTCACTAAGGTAGAATCATAAAACTGTTTAGGTTGGAAAAGACTTTTAAGATCATCAATTCCAACCATTAACCCAGCACTGCCGAGCCCACCCCTAAAACCCCCAAGTGCCCCATCTACATATCTTTTAAATACCTCCAGGGATGGTGACTCAACCACTTCACCACCACAGGCTAAACGTCCCCAGCTCCCTCGGCCTTCTTCCAAAGGTCACAAACTCCTTTTTTTTTCCTGAGTTCCAGCCAAATGAACAGGTCCAGCAGGTGCTTTTCCTTGTTGGCTCACTCACCAGGAAGTTCTCTTCCACACACTCAGGGAAGCTCCTAGACTGTTTCCTCTCTGCTGTATTGGATTTCCAGCTGCCCTCTGGTAAGTTGGAGTCCCCCTTTGAGAACAAGGGCCAGTGATAGCGAGACTTCTCCCAGATTCTTACAGAATATTTTGTCTGCCTCTTCATGCTAGTTGGTTGGTCTGTAACAGACTCCCACCCTATCTACCCTGTTGGCCTTTTTCCTGACTGTTACCCACAAACACTCCTTATTGTCACCACCATTACGCTCTAGACAGGTTACTCAAGTTTATTCAGTGTCCTTCCAAAAATGAGCCTGGCTGGAATAAAGTCCACAGAAAGCAGCATAAACTATGGCCTGAAATAAACGCCATAATTGCAATATTGTGATGACTAAGATTAAATATGAGGGTTGATGTTAGCATTCATCTCATTTCTTCTGACACCCCAACCCCAGGCATCAGTATTGAATATTGTCAATGGAGGGAAATGGGCCTTTCCAGCTGTTTTCATCTAAATGTCTCAGCTAGTGAAAAGAAGTTCCTGAGAGCAGTCTCTTTCTTCCTGAGAGCAGTCTCTTTCTTCCCGAATATTGTCCCTTCAGTGATTAGTTCACCTACAAAAATTAACTCTCATGGTCCTCACTTAGGAGAAATGAATTACATGCCAATCAAGCAAAGACATTGGAAAAAACAAGAAGCTTGTGGTGTTTCATATATTAACAGTGGGCACTTCCACTAGAGATGTAAAAAGCTAACCTTTAAGTTCGATTAGTTCCACTTACAATATTTTAGCATTTCTGAGTTTCACACAGTATTGGAGCATGACCTAAAATATTGGCATTAATGTGGCCTTTTACCCACTTTTCTCTTTGCTGACAAAATGTCTTTTTGATGCAGGAATTTTTTTTTTTTTCTTTTTTTTTTTATTTTAAATGGCATCTATTTCCATTTTGGTTTTGTAGTTGTGGGGTGGATTGGTAGGGAAGCTGTTTGAAAAAACTGCCAAGACTTCAAATTGTAGGAAATGGGCTTGTTATGTATTCCTTGAGATAGCCTGGATCCCATGGACTGTACATACGTTTCTGCAAGAATAACACCAAATGATAATTTGCTCCTATATTGTCAAAATTTTCAGCGATCAAGACTAGCAAAAAACCATCATGAATTATTTTAATTACCTTCACACAAACGTCCTGTGTTCTTTTTTCCTCCTATGCATACCAATGCATTCCTGCCATTGTAAACAGATTTAAAAAGGCAAGGGTTGCAGTACTTGGAGTAGAAATCACTTTTTTCCCCCCACAGTATTTACCTGCAGCTGTCACATCCATCTTTCTTCAAAGTTTCAGTATCACCTTCTGTGCATTTTTGTTCAGGCTGATGCAGTCTTGTGACACCCACTATTTCCTCTGTCTCATGCAATTTTATGCATCTCATTCAGGTTTCTTCGCATTCAGTTCTTTCACTCTTAATAGAAGTGAATTTTCCTTAAGCTGTCATTTTAATGCATATACTGTCATGTCACAGAGCTTACTCATACTTGTAATGCCAGTGACTTCTGTCTTACCCTGTATTTTTACTTTTTTTTTTCCCTTCCTCCACGAAACACTATTTCAAAGCAATGAAGGAATTAACAGAAAGTACACAATAATGGGGCTTCTTCGGAGATAGGGCCAAAAGATGCCCAATTCTGCAGGAAAACATGCTGATTCCCAATGATTCTGTCAGTGTTCAGTGCATTAAATAAAGCCCCATGTCAGTATCTTACAGATCTGCTGTGCACAACAGACAGTAATGGCTCTGTAGAAGCTCTTAGGGCCTTTTATGAGAACTCTCAATATGAGAGAGTCTTTCATACTTTTTGACAAGTGGATCCTTTAAACTACTCTAGTAAAGGGAAGCATGGAATATGGCAAAGCTAAAATTTTAGCTTTTGCTCAGCATGTTCAGATCGATGCTAATTAGGACAAACTCTGAAAGAGATTTCCAGGGATTTCGGGTCTAAATGTAATTATGTGTAATATAACTATTAAAAACAGATCAGAAAGCTTGATATTGAGTTTTAATGAATCCTTACTTTCCTCAGACCGAGACACCTGGAGTCACATACAGAGCTATCTGAAAAACATTCACAACAATGCAAATTTAGACCAAACTCACCTGGTTTTGTGTCTTGTTATGACAGCCAATATATTAGAGAATTGCATAATCCTTTTGCTGCTCTATATAGGCAGTCGGTGCAGTGAACAGAGCACAGAGGTGATGTGATTTCAGTAATCCATGTTGCTGAGGAGGCTTACAGCTCCATTCTGAACTAGATGATTTTTTTTTTCCTAGTCATAAAAGCGTAATTCTTTTCAAGGTCAGATAAAGTATTTTCCAAAAAAAGGAGTGGGAAGTACTGCAAGCATTTGGTTTTTGACCGAATGATCAAGCTTGCACTGTTTCTGGGAAAGAGGGCATGTAGCTCCCCAGAGATGGAATAGTGTGTATTTTTTTCTTTTTTCCCCTCTTCTTTGGTATGTGTCAGAGATTGCTATGTGTCATTCAGAGCTGGTGAAATGCTTAGGAAGGAAAACTTGAAATTCCAGACTGCTGACAGTATGCCATGAGCAGAAGACTTTCTTCTACTGAAGATCCCCATATTTTACTTTTCTGCCTCCCTGTTTGTGGGGAGAGGACGTATTTGAGTAGAAGAATTGATATAGCTGGAAAAACTGTCAAGTATTTGGACACACAATGACCTTCTCCAGGTCTGACATGGAAACAGCAAAGCACAGAAGCAAATGCAAGCTAAGAACACCTGTTTAGAATTTAACAAATGATCTGAATCAGTTAGACCATCTGAGAGAACACGCAGGGTGCACCTAGGAAGCAGAAGGCGATATTTTACAGAAGTCAGGATGACAAGGTGATTTCTCCAATGGGAAATGCAGAGGTTATCAGCAGTGCAACATAGAAGAGCTCTCAAGGGAAACACAAAGTCTCCTACTGATTTAATTTTTATCAAGCTGGTATTTGGGTTCAGCTCACTCCCAAACTGAAGGGACAGAGCTTAGAGGTGACATCAGGACTGTCCCTGGAACAGGGCAGCCTCCTCATGGAGGGTGAGACTACTGCACTGTGGAAATCCAGAGACGGCTGGGGGACTCTGCACTCCAAGACAAGCACTGATCATGACAAAATGTTTTCCTGGAGTGCTGCCACCATCCTTCGGCAGGACAGCAGAACAGCACCAGCAGCTATGCTGAGCACTGCACAAGGTGCAGGACTGGGAATAAGAGTTTGCTCTTTCCAAGAGAAGTAGAGAGGCAGCATTCATCACTGTTCCTTCCAGTCTCCCTCCTGGCTTGAGGTCAGACTGGCAGATTTATAAAGTCACTGTGGCCAAATCCAAGTTTTCTTCACTATATGCTTGAAACTCCGCAGTTCCAGTCCCAGCTCTCACAAATTCACACTTGATATTTAATGAAACCATCCAAACATCAAAATTATAAAGATGAAAATGAAAAGCGTATGCTACCATAGCTTATCAGTGGTTTATAATTTCTAGGATTTTTATCTGCCTGTGACAGTTACACCTGAAGGCTATGGCTGGTACAGAAGATGGGATTTTCAAAAGTACCTCTGATGTGACTTGGTTCTTGCCAAAGGCAAACTCATTTCAGTTAACTAATAGTCACTGCCTCACAAATATGTCACCTTGAGTTATCATCCTCCCCTGTACCAGGACATAGCATGAGTTAAAAAGCCCTGAGGGTTTCTGGGCCCTGAAAGACATGCAATTTCCCTGGAGATGAATACAGCAACTAAATGCTTTAGAAATCTGGCGGGTTTTTTTTTTTCCTCCTGATAGAAGAAAAGAGCAGCAAAAATGGTTGAGTGGGTGAAAGATGGAAAAGCATCTTTTCACCTGAACACCTGATGTTCGTCTTCATCCTGATTTTTAATCTCTCTAATCTGAGCTGTGAATTTCAGGGTCAGAAGTTAGTAGGAAACAACCAAGATAGTGGGATGGATATTTGTTCAGGAGTCCATCGGTATTGAAGCAGTAATAGGTCTTACTCTGCACCGAAGCTATAACTGATGCCGAAAGAATCCAGCCATCAGCATGAAGAAGCCAAGCATGAGCTCCCACAATACATATAAGCGCCCACTGGAAGGGGTATCTCTCCAAAGAAATGATCTACAAATTAAAGCTGTGAGATTTGCAGCACCATTCCCCCTGTCAGCTTGTTTCTCAGTCTCTTAAAGACTGTGCTACTGCTTCTTACCTCAAATTTGTAGCACCTGATGAGAAGAAGCACAGGAAACATTTCCAAAGAAATCTCCAGTGCATCTGAGATTTCTTCTGTAAGTTTGTGACCTGGGATGCATTCCATCACGGCTGTGGTGGAATCTTTCACATGCCTATCTTTCACAAATATATTCTCTATTAACATATTCTATATTAAGCAGTAACTAGCATTAAGCCAGAAAATGCCCACAGTTTTTATACAGGTTTCTTTTTCCTTGCTTGTTACATAAATCAAAAAATTATACCCATAATCATCTTGCTTGAACCAAGATGATGAGAGAAAATGTCCTGGGGTACTATCTGAGGTGCCAAGGCGACAGGAAAAAATATATTCCCTTTAACAATTAAGATAATGGTTGGTCTTTTGAACTTAAGGTAACATAAGTTCAATTTTAATTGAAATTCGGCAAAATTACTGCAAAACTTCTCTATTTCTGATAGTGTAAATGTCACAAATTATAAACACAGATGAAAAGGAAATTATTCCTTTCCAAAGACATCCAAAGAGGGGGAAATAGGATCAGTCTTGATAGCCCATTTATGGCCCTAATGTCACATACATATGTGGTAGGATTTTTCAGAAACTATTAATTTTCCTACAGAGCATAGACATTTTTCAGTGTTTTCCTACTATAGCTTTAATGTTACATTTTACTTGTTGACTTTTTTTCTTGCATCATGTATTTGAACCCATCCAAAGCACTTGTAAAAACAGTCACAGTCTGAAACATGCAGAATAAGAGGAAATTGTCCTAAATCTTGTGCTAAAGTTACCAAATGTTTTTTTACTGTTTTTCAAAAAACAAAAGGCAAGGGGCATGCCCTACATATGGCATTGTAAATGGATAAATCTCACTCCTTGAAAGACCCTTAGAAGCAAAAAAAAAAAAAAAACTTTTCAAAGCCTCTCAGTTGAGAGATGCGTGTTCCTGGATTGTAAATTGTGCTAAAATACCCAGTTCTAGCCATATCCAGAGGCTGGTTGGGAACTGGAACAGGCTCCCCAGGGAAGTGGTCACAGCACCAAGCCTGACAGAGTTCAAGAAGCGTTTGGAGGATACTCTGAGCCACATGGTGTGACTCTTGGGGATGGTCCCATACAGGGCTAAGGGTTGGACTTGATGATCCTTGTGGTCCCTCCCAACTCAGCATATTCTGTGATTCTGTGATATACTTAATTTTCCACTGCTTTCCAAATCAAATGTGCACTTTCAAAAATACTTGCTTTCATATTTGCTTGCAACCTTCCCAATTTTTGGTTTGTTTGTATTAGGAATTATAGAATCTTTTAGGTTGGAAAAGGCCTCATCGAGTCCAAACATTAGCACAGCACTGCCAGGTCCACCACTAAACCATGTCCTTCAGTGCCACATCTACATGTCTTTTAAATACCTCCAAGGAGAGAAACTCCACCACTTCCCTGAGTAGCCTGTTCCAATGCTTGACAACCCTTTCAGTGAATAAGTTATTTCAAATATCCAACCTAAACCTCCACTGGCATAACTTGAGGCCATTTCCCATTGCCTTGTTCCTGGTTACTTGGGGGGAGAGCCCAACTTTCACTTGGCTACATCCTCCTTTCAGGCAGCTGTAGAGAGTGAGAAGGTCCTCCCTGAGCCTCCTTTTCTCCAGATTAAGCCCTCCCGGCTCCCTCAGCCAATCCCCCACTAGATTTGTGCTCCAGACCCCTCAGCAGCTTTGTTGCCCTTCTCTGGACAAGCTTTGTCAGGATGGAGCCTTAAGGTCTGAGTTTGTGGAAATTACCTATGGCATGGAAAGGTCAGGACAGGGAGAAATGCCTTTGGAGCAATTCATGTGAGAAAACTGCTCCGATATGAGCACCAGTCAAGATGCATCTCCACACCCAGTGGGTCCTCCCTGTGTCTCTCCCCACCTGCCTGCACACTGACTACAGACTGATAGCTGTGTTCTAGGAATAGAAACTGAAATAAAGAAATGAAATTAGAATCAGTCCCCTACAGATGGCTCTGTCACTGTAAAAGCCACCTGCTCTCAAATTACCACTTGTTTATCTATAAATTTAGAACACTATAATAAATTAACACCCACTCAACAGAAATGAGCTCTTCTGAATGGTGCTTCTCTTCCCAGTGGGTAATGGGAGGGGGGAAATGCTTATTCCCTTGAAGGCATTCACAGCAGAAATGCAATAGCAGCACAAACAGTGGAAGTGTTGTGAATGGTGTAAACACTTTCTGGATGCCAGCATTCACTCTGCAAGAAAGACTTGGATTTCAGTGGTAATTTTACAAATATCAATTTGGAGTAGACACAGAGGACCTATATCAATGCCTCAAATCTAAAAAAAATGTAGTCAGGTGTCAATAAAGTGGTGAAACTTAAAGTTCAGGCAAAAATGAAGAAAGTAACAGGTCCAGAGAAAAGAAAAAAGCAGCAATAATAATAAAAGAAAAAACAGGATAGAAATGGGAAGTTTTAGCACAGTGACCAGGAAAGTGGTTTGGAGCTGTTTAAAAGATTAAGGACTTTTACTATGAGGGAAAAAAAAAATCCCAAATCTGATAGTTCAGTGTGCAGCTGAAATGAAGGAGACAAACAAAATGTGTGGTTGCTAGGAGAACATAACATAAATCAAAAGTGCTACTGTAATTGCTATACACTGTAAGAAAGTGATAAGACCTCTCTGGGTATATTATACCTAGTCTTTGTTATCATACTGAGGAAAGCTCCTGTGTGCTTTCAATGGATGCAGTGCAGAGAATAACAAAGTGAGCATCAAGCCTGCAAAATTTAAATTATTATCTGCAGATAATTGGGAGAGAAACTGACAAACAACAAAAGACAAAACCTGACAGATGTGAGTTATGATCAAGAACAAATTCTGTT
The DNA here is from genome assembly GCF_003031625.1 of Empidonax traillii. Classification (NCBI taxonomy): domain Eukaryota; kingdom Metazoa; phylum Chordata; class Aves; order Passeriformes; family Tyrannidae; genus Empidonax; species Empidonax traillii. Next base: position 227,194 of record NW_020956608.1, read on the forward strand.
TAGGTCTGTCAGCCCTGAAGTTTGGTTATTAAATTCTAGCCCTTTTCTGAAACCAGTGAACTGCACAAACAGCTCCTAACCAAGCCCATGTCCACCATCTCTCTGAGGTTACAATAGAAACTGTTTTAAAGTCCTGAATATGTCCTGGTCAAATGTAACCCACCTTTGTAGCTTCCCAAACCATCAGTAAAGATCCCAAGTGAGATCTCATCTTATGCAGATTCAGAAGTGAGCACTGGACTTTGATGCAAGATTCCTTTCAGCAGAGGCCTCCTGAAATACCTTGGACAAAGAACTTCATGCCACAGTTTTCAATTGCATAAAGGTGAAATGACTTTCCTGCCTTCCAGGAGTAACATGACAAAGAATGCATTAAAGAGCAATGGAATAATTTCAGTAAAACATTACTTCTCTAGACACATGGATATTTTCTGTCTTCCTTGAACCCCAGCCATACTCTGATAGGTTTTAAAAATATTAGATGCAAAATATGGAATCGATGTTTCAGGCAAAAGTCATGGGACAGACTTAATTTTCTCATGTGTACAGAAAAAAAGAGAATTATCCAGAGTCATCCCACCTGAATCTTGACTCCTAACTCAAGGCAATAAGCTGGGAGTGCAGATACCTCCAACTACTATCTATGCCCAGGAATGGTTTCCCTTGAGGAGTTCAGATATGGACTCTCCAAAACAGATCAAACTACAGCCCACCTGCCAAGGTAGAGTTTCAGTCCAACACTGTAGTCACTCTGCTCCATCATCAGTGGCTTGTGCCATCAGTGCCAGCCAGACTATGCCCCGGGTGATCTCCTCTCACAAACTTCCTCTTTCGCTGCTCTCCAAAGGGTTGTGCTTTCTCATTTGTAACTCCACTATCCCCATTGATGATACATTTGTTGATCTATTGACCTTGGTTTTAGGTTGGTTAAATATACAGTTAGCCATATAAACTGCAACAGTGCAGTCATAAACCACAAGCTATTAATAATTAAAAAAACCCACATTACTATATGCCTTATCTCTTATTTATAATAGAAATCAAAACAGCAGTGAAGTCACTAGTCTATCTTCCTAATATATGTGTTCTGCAACCTTTTTCAGCACAAGAAACACAATGACCAAACACTGACACTGCCTAGGCCAAGGCTAGAAGCTCTGGGACAGAGGTTTTTGAAGAATGTTTCATATATTGGGTGGGGAAAATTGATTTTGGGCATGTTCCTCAAACCCCAGTGACTATAAAGAGAGCCTGGAGGGGACCAGACTTCTCACTTAAATTTGCCAGTAAGGTTGGATGAACTCAAGCACACAACTCTCTGTGGCAAAGAGAATCATGTCTGTGCATCAGGAGTAAAATACTGCTGCTGTTAACCAAGCTACCTGTTGGAAGTGGGAGTAGATTTCACCATATGGACATGGTTGGAGTGGAATTGAGATGAAAAATGATGCAAATGCTAAAAAACAGTCAAGAAATAAGGGAGTAACAGGACTCAGGACCTGATAAAGTGATAGCCAAACTCCAGCCAGGCCCAAGGAAAAAGAGAAATATTGTAAAATTCCAGATAAAATTCCAGTGCAGTTGGGGGGAAAATGACAACAAAACAAAACAATAAACCACAAACAACTCCATCTGGGCAATTCTTTATCAAAATGCCGGAGAGTTCATATTTCTCTTCTAATTTAAAAACAAATGAGGAGTCAATGTCTCTGTGTGTGTGCATTTTAAAGTATGATTATTATAAAATTAACACTGTATTTTCATCAATCGTGGGCTCTGACCAATTGTGCAACATGCTGTATAAATAAGAACAGAAAGAGCTTGTGCACCAGAAATCTCAAGCCGAATTCCAGAAAGAAGACAGCACACACATGTAGACAGGCAGATGGGAGAGAAACAGGGAAAGGAATGAAGGATGTTAAGGAGCAATAATTTGAAAGATGATAAAGGATGATATTGAAATAGATTCCTGAGTGCTTTCATGGAGCTCCTCTCATGGAAAGGAAGAAAGTAAGTCCTTATTTGAAGATGTATCTGGGTAAATGGCTCTCAGGTGTACAATCACATCTTTTGCTGATGGCTCAGACTGCTCATTAGCTGTTTTCATTGCTTTTTCTCTTTTAATTCTTGCACAACTAACAGCACTATTGGAAGGCACTAAAGGATGCTAAGTCTGGACACAAATACAATTTTTTTTCTGAACAACTTCTTCTGTTCAAACTGCTTTTCTTCCGTTGCCACTTGTGCTGTCAGTGGAGTCATTAGTGGGTGTTAGCTCAGCCTCCAATGGGTAACCACAAGCCTCATAAACAAGAGGGTTTGGTACAGGGGTCACTTGCCCAAGAAATCCCACCCCTCACAGTAACTTATTAGACATTACAAATAACCTACTCACCCTAAAAATGAGCAAGACCTGCTAAAAACTACACACTTCCATTTTATCTGCTGGTCTTGAGGGCACAAGTGGCAGACTGCGTTCCAAAAAGGTCCATGTTTTTATGGCACAGCCAATCCTCACAGCAATAGCTTTTTCCTCACCCACAAAGGGTCCAACCTTTCCTTACAGCAATGTCCATAAGTTCAAAGGAAGATACTGAAGAAGGCAGCACGCTCTAGATGGTAGTTTCTTTGCTAGTGATTCCTTTACTGGGCTGCTTTCCAAAAGCCTTAAACAGGTTGTCATATCTTCTTTATCTATTAGTTACTCACAGACCTTAAAATGACATTATACTGCTGTCTAGAAAAGCAGAAAGAAAGAAAAACAAGAGGAAAAAATAACTCCCTAGGCAATGGAACTACTGAGGTTTTGTCTTCCATGGCTCTGTGGCTCATGGCTAGATTCTCTGATGTCTAAAAAGATATCGACTCCTGCTGATGCTTCTTCCTTGGCTAGAGCATTCCTATTTCTCCTTTGTGCAGTGCCTCCAGTATCTCAGTGAGTAAACTCCTTCTGCAGCCTTTTACATGGTGGAGGCACAAAAGGAGTCTGTCTCCCCTATGAAGCCATTGATTTTCATGAGGCTTGTCGGGCCTTTCATCAAATCTAGTTGATGCTGGACAGTTGAATCAAAAAGCTTCTTGAGAGAGGCAGAAATGATTGTGTTCTCGTACACACATTGTGGTCACATAACACTTCATCTTCCCAGAAAACCAGACTAGAGTTCTTCCTCTCTGTACATGCCACTGAAAAAAACACTTCCAACAGAATGAAATTATTCAGACTGTATCACAGAGACAAGTTCTGAGCACGTACTCTGTGCTAACTGTGCTCAGTCAATGCAGAATCCACCGGCTCCAGGCTCTGAATTAACATGCAGACCAGCAATACAAAACCCCAGTCTTCTCTGCAGTTTCTATTCATCAGTTCAAGAAGGAATGAACGTACTTTATTTTTCTCCCCAGATGGTTAGAAGCTGCAAAGTAATTTAGCAGCCTATGTTCTTCTAAAAAATTATCATGCTTTTCCTTTCCTGGGTGACTTCTGCATCCCCTGCTGACTGGCTTAATGGTACTAAGAGTTATGGAATGATATTGTTTTTATTATGTACCTTTTTGTTTTTAAATTGCATTTTGACGCACAGTCCGTCCATTCATGGGTCTTTAAAGAAGTAGCTTTGCCCAAGTGCCTCCAACATCTGAGTAACAGAATGGTTACCTTGAAAAGACACTGAAAACAAGTCAAGGTACCTTTGGGAAGTGTTCATTTTCAGTCCTTTCATTTTGTCATTCTCTAAAGATGCCATGAAATACTTACTGACTTGTGAGAGTCAGCAAAACACTACAGGAGAAGTTTTCCTCTGGATTTGAGTCCTAGCTTGGAGCCATATAGAGAAATCAGGAGACTGCATGATTTTAAGACAAATAGTTCTCTTCACTAAGGCTTCACAATGCTGGCATCTTCCTGCTCCCTGTGCACCCAGGGCATGACTGTGGGACTGGTCCCATGAGAGAAAAAAGGAAAAGGGCCACATGTCTCTGTTAATAAACTAACCAGAGTCAAAGACCATGTGTGGGTACTGGTACTGAGATCTTTACAAAACTAAATTGTTAATACAGTCACAGACATGGTTTTGGTCCTTGATATCCAATGCTTCTCCAAGCGACTCCTGGGTGCATTGGGAATTAACACAGGTGTTGACCCATTGCCAAAAAAAGTAATTGTCACCCTCTCTGGGGAGGCTCCAAGAGCAATAGAGATGCAGGCAGCATATGCCAGATGGCTTCAGCTTCTGAGAAGTGTCCCAGGCACACTTAATCTGCTGGAGTCAAGGCTGCCCATCAGTTTGAGGGAACAGAAATGTGCAGATTGTTCCACACAGGGACATCCTGTACCCTCCTCCTGCTGCCCCTGCATAAGGACCAGGAGTTACAGAAGAGACCCCAGTAGGGAAGCAGTGGCAGAGAAGGGAGCACTGTGCTTGGGGACACCAGGGACAGTTAATTCAGTCCCACTGACACTAAATCCAAGGGCTGTTGCTGGCAGCTGACAGGGTAACAATCAAGGAGCGTTCTAAAATGAGGAGTGCAGCAGGGGAAGGAACAAGTCATACTGCAGTGGCACGGGACTTCTATCCAGCTGCTGGCACCCAGGTCTCAGGCCACAACAGATAATTAAGTCTTCTGCTGACAGAGAGCTAACAGATTTGGTCCAGAAGGGATCAGAACTCATTTAAGTTGATGGCCATTGTCTAGCACAATGGAGACTTGAAGCAGGGCCCTACCATTCTGGGTCATGCCAGAACCTTCAGTAGCACCAGGTAGCAGCACCCATTTTTCTCCAGAGCACAGATGAAATCTGTTCTGCACTCAGGTGGTTTTTTTTCCTCTGCAGTTCATTATCAGCTGGAGACAGTCCCCTGCTGGCACAGAAAAACCTCCTACCACAATTACCATCCCTCTGTAAAAGGCCTCTACCAAGCTGTTTCAGGGTACCAAGCACAATCACATCTCCTAAAACTGGCTAAATGTCCCAAGCTACAGGATCCTGTCATTTCTTGGTCCAATACCAGCAGCTGGACACATCCAGGTCTTCCCAGACAGAGCTCTCAGGACCAAAAGCCCCTCAGGAAAGGCAGGTGGGTCTCTGCTTGCCCCCTTTCCAAACAGCTGAAAAGAGCCAGTACTGTTTGAGCAGTGGGAATTGGGGATCTACAAGCCTCTCACCCACCTTCTGCCACTTAACTGCAAAGGGATTTTGAGCAAAACACTTTGCATTTCCAGTTCCACATTTCACACATCATTTGTTGTTTATTTTGGGGTATGATGAACAGTAGGGATGTCTAGCATGCATCTCAAATACAAAGCTACTGTGATTCAAACACAAAGCAATTCTCTGACAGACATCTCCTCAAAAGTTACTTAATTTTTGCCCCTTCCTCACCAATGCCACTTTTTCCTTTGGTTCATCTCTATTTCCGTTCATTTACCTTAACCACAGAGGCCAGTGTGAGATGAGGTCTGGGAAATGTTCTGGCATTATTTAAAGATTTATCCCTGCTGCAACAAATCCTTTCATGCTTCTGGTTGCTAATTACAAGCAAGTACTTTGATAGCTGTGGAAATCAGTTAACTATCCTTCCACCTTTCAAAGCACTGTGTCAAACTTGTCACTATGTACGAAGGCACATCTTAATCCAGTTTGATCACAACCCGAAATGAATAAGCTAAGAATAGGCTGCTGTGGCTCAACACATGAAAGTTGAAAACATTTGCCTACTATTTGGGACCCATTTCTATTTGAATTAATGAGCACGGCGCTATAAATATCTAATTTTCATGAATTTCAAATAATGCTGGAGCACATCTGGGATGTCAGTGTTGGGAAAGAGGCATCTTTGCTCCTTTACTGCAGCAAACCAGTGGCATTTCCATTTCAACTTCAGGCCCCAGCCAAGTCCCCCACAGGAACTGCAACTTGTTCCTGCCGACACTTGCCCCTCTATGGAGAATTTTTAGCCAGTGACCACTTCTGCTGGGAGAAACACTACAGAAGCTGGAAAAATTCCTCTAACAGAACAAACTCTAATCTGCTTAATTAACTGTGTTAGAAATACTATTCCCATGAGCAAGTAGAAAGAATGGAATTGAGCCAATTATACAAATTCAGCATTGCTGTTGGAAAAGACAGATATTCATAGTAAGGAAGTGCAATTCTCTCTGTATTAGGATGTCTACCTTTTATCTGGAGTATATTATCTTTCTTGATGTTACTATGAATGTGTTGCCTTCTCCAGTGTTTTTTTTTGTTTATCTGACAGCACATTCAGCTCCCTGATAGCAGGCTTTGAGTCTTGACTTTTGAATATGTCTCTGCCACACACCCATAGATTTCCACTGCAGTTAATAATGTATTTATTTTATTTTTTTTCTTGAATTTTGTTTTGTGCAATGCTTTATTTGCTCCAGGCAGATGTGCATGGCTACATACATGCTAAAACTATTGCCAGAAATTAAGATCAATGCTCAGGAACTCTGCTCAGACCAAGAGCTGAAACTGGGGATGGATGGAGAGGTGTTAAGTCCCAAAACAGCAGTTCCTGTTGTTGTTGCTGTTAATTTTTTTTCATTTTAATGTATAAGCAGACAACTGCCTCATTCCTCAGTCAAAGCAGTTTTAGGATCCATATGTTCTTCAACAAGACCTGGCAGAGGTATCCACTGGAACAGATTTCCATCAGGAAAAGCCAGATTGAGAAAACCAGCTCTGTTTATGCAATCACACCAATTTTGACAAAAATTTGGAGGTAAGATAAATTCTGACTTTTTATCAGCTCCAGTCTCAGCACTTTACTCATACACAAAAACAACACAGAATCAAAACCTTGTGCTTTATAGATTTTTATGTATCCTGGCTCCTTTTCTGAAAATCTTGCATGAGCAAAAAAAAAAAGGGCTGGATCCAATGACACCATTAATCACTTCTGCAATCTGTGGCAGGAGACTTGAAGTGGGTTTCTCTCGATATTGTGAGAGTAAGAAAATCCTTTCTATATTACTACTGCATCAGATTTGTGTGCAGGGAAAGGGCATGGGCAGCTTCTGTTCCTTCATTAGACACACCCCTGCACAGGCAGCCTGTTTTACAGGTACAAATGCTACTTTGTTCTGCAGCTTTCAAACAGGCGCTGAAATTTTTCTATTATGAATGACATCTACTTGAATCCCTGAACAAAACACACTCAAAACTAGAAAAGCTCCTGCAAAAGGTGACTGAACCCACGGCCTTTAGTCCACAAGAAGTAAAGAGAACAGGTTTAGTTCACAGAAGTAGCTCTTGAGTTCACCAGATCGCCAGTTGACACCTAGTTGTTCTGACTGATGGTCGAGAGGGAGCTAAAGGAAGAAAGGAAAAAAGGAATGAAAAGCTCAGACTCTACCAAAGAAATAATCTCTCCAGATCAGCAACTCCTGAGCAAGTAACCTGCATAATTAAACACCACAAATCTCTGTAGCTGACATGAAAAGCCATACTAATTAGGAAAGTGAGTAGAAAACAGAGTATTTGGAGCACAAGGTGTTTTCAAGAGAGGATATACACCAAGACAAATGACTGGGAGCTCCAACTTCTCTAAGACAAGGTAAGGAGGACAATGTCCTCCGATTGTCCATCACTATTTGAACCCCATTCAATGTTACTCCTTGAGGCTGAGATAATCCTTATCCTGTCAGATACCTGGTAAATGAATTGGGAATAAGACCACTGAAACTATGAAATCTTAGCTAAGTGATGTAAAGGCTTGGCTGTGCACATATAGTCCTTTAGGCATGAGCTATTGACCAAGCCTGGGACTGTCTGGATCTAGATGCATCTAAACTCTACTCTGAGAAAGACTTGAGAATGCAAGAGGTTCCATTCTAAACCTCATGGCTCAGTGGGAAGGTCTCCCTGACGGTTCTGTCTGACCCCGTCCTCTGTGCAGCGAATAACCAAGTCTATCTTGCCATCAAATTTTGTACAATCAGACCTGATTAAATTGTTGGCTTATAGCAATAAACATATTGCTGCTTCTCTCTTATGAGTGAAGGACGTTGGTCCATATGTGAGATATGAACCAAAAAAAAAGAAAAAGAAAAAATAATCACCGACTACCTTTGTGTAAGAGATTTCTGGGCTACCTCCATGCAGCATGGAGCAAAATTACCCCATCCCTGTCAATCTCAGGACAGAGGGAACCAAGGTCCTCATCTTGCTTTGCAGTAAAGAAACTGCTTAAGACCCAGGATCAAACCACTATGCCCTCAGCTCAGTCTGCTGCAGCAGGAGGCTTTCAAGCTCTGCGTGTTAACCACATTTTCAAAGGCTGATCTTACAGTTCACGTCTCCTGATTTTCTTGTACGAGCTGTACAGTGCCAGTTAATTGCCTCTGTCTGAAGTAGCCTCCTTAGCATATAAAATATCTCCATGTCTTTTCTTTTTCCATCTGCAGTGCAGTCTGAAAGGAACTTTTAAAGAGAATTACAGAAGTAACTGAAAACAGAAAAGGTTGCAACTTAAGCCTTTTCAGATGGAAAGGAGCAGATGAAATGGATGGTATGGTAAATTCTTTTCTCCTATGAAATGGAGATTTTTTTAAAAAAATTCTAAAATTATTAATTACACAGTAAAAAATAATAATAAAAATAAAAAGAAGAAGTAGTATAGATCTTTTGGTAAGGATTTTTAAAAAGTGATACACAGATACCTAACTTTGTCAAATAAGTGGCCTCATTCTTCTCCTTTGTGAAACTAAAGCTCTTCTGGAAACAGTCCCTCACAAGGGAAATCTCAGGTGGAAACAAAAACCCCTCAGATGCCAAGACAGCAGTCAACGGGTGCAAATATTGACCATTCAACCTACCAAAGAGAGGCCAAGATCTGAGTTGAAAAGCTCAAGAGAATCAAATAAAGGATAGTTTGACATTGGTTCTCATTGTGAAAATATGCAAACCCACCACAAGTGCTAAACGTATCATCACGAAATGAATTGAAACTACAGCATTGCCTACAAATCATAGGACAGGCAAAAATGGAATAGCCAGAACCAACAATGTTTATTTTCCCCAGGGAAAAAAGTCATACAGCTTCTCAATTACACAACAAAAATTAAAGATGTTTACAAAGAGAAAGGCACAGAATTCAGTATTCCACTTATTATTACTTCTGGGGTTTATTAGAAAATAGTTAATATGCCGCTGCAAAAAGACAAAACCAAATTACATAGAATAGTCCTGATTGCCAACCAGGTTTGAGACCTGTTCAGAGCAGGTGGAGAGAAGGAGCCTTAGAAGAAGCACAGAAGGTGGACAGAAATATAAACACTGCATGTCACACAACAACCTCTACTTGCCACTGGCACGTGAGGACTTCTTGGCTTAATCTCGTGGAGAACAGGATCTCCATCCCTGGAGTGCTGCAAAGAGCAAAGAGCTGGCAGCCCCTGAAAGAGTAAGAGGGGCCCTTCTGAAAAGAGCTGTACTGGCTGCAAAATCACAGTGCTGCAACTCCTCTTTGGCCTCGAGTTTCACGCACAAAGGTCACCCCAGAGTGGGGGAGAAAGGGTGGCTTCCTGCTGGGGTTGGCATGTCAGAGTTAGGTACCCTGATTTCCAACCTAACTCAGACATTTCAGCAGCATGTCAGTGTTGCTCAGCTGGTCCATTGCTGCTGACCTCTGGCTGTTAAGTAATTTCTTGGGATGCTGGAAGGTAATGCCTGATGAGCTGCCTCAGATCCATCTCTGTTCCCTATGCTTTCCTGAATTTCCCTTGTGGTATTTGGCTATAAACAAAGATCAAGGTCAAAATATGCTGTAACTGCTCATATAGCACATTTTTTTTCTAAAACTTTGCCCTCAAGCACAGGGCTTGACCATGATCTTCAACTAACAGACAGCTATTGCTGACTATCAATCCGTGAGTGCAACCAATGCACAAGTGAAGATGATGCCCTGAAAGTACAGCACTGCAGCCCCCTTGTTCTGGATCAATAAAACAAGCTCTTCTTTCCTTAATAGTGTGGTTTTCTCACTCTGATATCTTCCTCATCTTTTTTTGATGGAGCAGGGAGCTTTGCAGAAGCACTGTGCCTGGTTAGACAGCAAAACTCTTTAATGGTGCATATCACTGCTCTGGAAATCTGAAATTCACTTCAAACCACAGCAAGGCAGGAGGATACAAGCCAGCTTACAGAAAATTAAGCATGCATGTATTCCAAAAACTTCCATTGCCCTTTTTCCTTTATATAATATAGGAAGTGGAAAAGCAGGGACGTTACAAAGAGAAAATGCCAAAATCTCATGATCAAAGTATTTTTAAGCAGGAGCAGAGCAATCTAGTGATTAGCACAGCATGTAAGTGTTCAAGTGAGTAAAAACCTGGGCTTGAATGCTGAGACCTCAGTGCTTCACTCAAGACAGGCATCTCTGCATAAACAGTGCCGGGGCATGGAGGTCCTCTGTGCAAAGGTGCCAAGCACCATTCAGCAAAAAAACCACTGTTTAAAACACTCAGGTCACCACAGAGCACCCTGCTCCTACTCTCTGCATGCAGCAAACATGGGAAGAAAACAAAGAAGGGAGATTCTCAGTGGGTTTTCTTCAAGGCTTTGCAAACTGGAGCTAATGAAATGCCATGGAGGAGTTTTGCTCCAAGCCAAGTGAAGGAACCCACAGAAATGCTGGAGAGGAAGTTTTTACAAGGGCATGTAGTGTTAGCACAAAGGGAAATGGCTTTAAACTGGAAGAGGGTAGATTTTAGCTAGATATTAGGAAGAAAATCTTTACTGTGAGGGAGGTGAGGCACTGGAAGTTTGCCCAGAGAGGTGGTGGATGCCCCATTCCTGGAAACATTCCAGGTCAGGTTGGACTGGGCTCTGAGCAACTGATCCAGTGGAAGATGTCGCTGTCCATTGCAGGGGGTTGGATTAGATGAGCTTTAAATGTCCCTTCCAGCCCTTCCAAACTATTCTATGATTTTGTGATTATAAAGCTCTGAAGACTGTTGAAGTCATGTAGCTCATGATGATGTCCTTGGCCATTTTCAGAGTTAGTCTCAGAGAATTTGATGACACTTTTGGACTTAGCTTGCAAAATTTCCCCTCAGTACCATTGTTGAGCATCCTCTCAGTATCATATACGGTCCCCAATTCTAATCACATAAAAATTAAACTTACTTTCTTAGATTAGTACCAAGGAACCCACATTTCCAGGGATATACATGCCACCAGCTATGGCCAGTGGTCTCCAGGGATGCCACTAGATAACCTGAGTATAAACAGCTTCCTTCTGCCATCGAGAGAAAACATAAAGTTGGTTTGTAGACAGACAATTGGACTCCTTTCTTTTGCTTCTCCATAGACTGCCCTGAGGTGCCTGGGGCAGTTAAGTGGGGTTCCAAATTACATGGCCTAAATTTCAGGGAAGCACCCCATGGATGCCCAAAAAACCCAAACAGAAGTTAAATAAAGAGACTCTACAAAGAGCTCTCAAAGATGTCTCATCTAATGTAAAACAATTGTGCAGAGAACACCAAATGGCATGTTTAAATACAAAAGTGACAAAATATCTTTCAAAATCTGGTCCCTGCTGTCCTTGCTTCTCAGTTCCACTGTCTGTAAAACTGGAGTAACACTAATCTAATGTAATCCAATCCAATCTACAGCAATCAGTAGTTATCTGAAGCAAATCTCATTAGGGGTTTTGAGGAGCCAAAACATTGCAGCATTGAAGCTCACAGACATGTCCTAGCTGATGACAGTCTCTTCTTCACTCCTAATCTTCTCCCTTCTGAGGATAATGCCTGTAAAACACAGTTCACTAAATTCTGGTAGTTTTGAAAATAATTTTTTAATGTTTCCATGTTTTCCCCTAGGCATTGATGTTTTACCCACTGATTTTACAAATTTTTTCTGTCATTTGGCCATAGAATTACTTCTAAATGGAAAAATGTATCTTGTTTAAAAAGTACAACTAACTAAATAAAACCCTCTAAATATGACAAGCCAGAGCTATCCACTAGGAAAAAAAAAAAGACTAAACCAGCTATATTTCCCCCAAAATAACCTTCCCAACCTTTGCTTCTCTCACAGGTCTAAATAATTTAGATCTTCTTTCCTAAATATTAAAGAACCAGGGTAGAACTAAGTGCTAAGACTTAACAGTGCTAAGACTGCCTGTATAACAAGAGCTGTTAGCAATACTGACACAGTCTGATTTTTCTTTACTGTCAGCCATGTGCTGAATTATGCCCACTGAAGTTATGACAACAGGACTAAGGGCAATGTCACCATGCTGGCATTAAAACCCATGTTTAAAGGAGTGGGGAATGAGCCTTGGCCCTCACTTTGAACAATGAAGTAAATACCTCATCTTTAGTTCTTGGAGCAGTAAGGGGAGGGTAATCTGCTGTGAGAAAAAAAAGAAAGAAAAATGGTATCAACAGAAAGCAGTGTGTTTTTCAACACAAGATCTCATTATTGATTAAATTTATTTGGAGCAACATTTACAAAATAAGGCATGGCCTGAGTAGCTAATGTTTGTGCCTGACAGTGTTCCCAAAGGAACCTAAAGTCAGAGACGCAGACATTGATATCTTGCTCACAATTACAGACAAAGCATGATTTAACCTTGGCTGCTTTATCTACATCTGCCTTCTGCTCCACGTAGAGATTCATAAACCTTTTGTGCACTGATATGAGCACTTTTGCAATCCTTATTCAAGTATTTCAAGAGAACTTGTTTCGACTGACTGGAATTTAAATAATAATAAAAAAAAAAAGGTATTGCCAAATTCATGTTAATCATCCTTTTTCTGTTGGTCCAGACAACAGGCTGCCTCTCCAAGGATTCATCAAGACTGAAATGCAGACATCAGTCTAAGTCTGCTGCCACAATTAACCTGAACAGAATAAACAATTTTTTTCTGAAACCTGAATTTTAGGAAAACAGACCCAGTCATTTTCCCCCAAGCTCTCACTGCTGTGCCTTGTATTTTTATAGATAAATCACTCTCGGCTATGCCGATTACACTCCAGTATTCAGCCATCCATCTGGACCCACAAGAAATGTTCTGGCTCTTGGGAAATGGCAGGCAAGAATTTAATACCATCATTCTTCTCAGCTTTTCTTAGCCTCACTGACAACTAATAACACAGTAGACAAGGCTGATGGTACAAGAGGGATGCAATTTGAGATTAGGATGTCTACATTTAGGTGTTTATATGTGTACCAGGTATCTAAACTCCTGTCATAGTCAACAGGGGTTTAGTAAAAAAAGTCAGTGGAATATAAGCAGCAAGTCAGGGAGCAGCCAGTCCACAGTGACCTCACAGTGAACTTCATCTCTCCCCAGACTGACTGTATACCACTGACAATGATGCTGGAGCTTAGGTGTTGCCTGTCCAATTCCACTGCCTAAATGAAGATACCCAGCATCATTTGAGAGGTCCCAGCATCTCCAAGACACACTGTTGGTGTTGGTAGACACACCACAAGACTTGTCCCTGTGGTAGACCATTCATGTCCCTGTGATACAGCAGCTGGAAGAATACATGGCACATCCCACATAGCAGAAATGAGAAAAATCCTGCCCCTAAGTTACAGGTAAGCAGAAATAAGATGTCCAAATATTGTGGTGCAGTAATCCTAAAGTGAGTCCTACCCTCCAATGATCACCTTACACTGGTTACCCAGTCAGTACAGAGACTGAGCTGCAGTCTTTTTGAGAACTCAATCCTTGCAATATCTCTGCAGCACTTCGAAGGAATTTTTTCACCTCTACAGCAACACTGGAAATAAATTTTTCATTTACTTTTCTTTTTTGTTTGTTTGTTTGTTTTATTAAATGAATTTGAAACCTTTAAAAATACACAGAATTCCATTGTTAGAAATGCTGTCATGGAGTGCTTAGGAATGCTGTTACAGCACACAGAAACACACAGACAAAATGTGAAGATTTGTTCATATTTACACATCAGAAAGGAGGTGTCCTTCCAGGGATGCTCCAGTATATCATTCCCACTCACCCAAACAATCTTTTTTTGGGCAAACGGTATCTATCAGCTGGACTCCATGGTGCTGCTGACAAGATCATACACAGTGGCATTCAAACAACTCGTGGGGCAGAATTTACCTTTTCTACCACACAATGAAAACATACCCCTTTGCTTTGATAACATCTGCATTTTATCATCTTATTTTAGTGTTTGGGTGCATCTGTGCACCTCAGCCTCTGCAAAGGACATTTACTTCTCAGTTAAATAGAGTCAGTATTCATATGAACATTGTTACAGTCTTAATTAAGTTGCTAAGTCTGGAAATAACAGTGGTAGGACCACCGTGTTAATTTTCTACCTGTCTCTTAACTCTTTTCAGTTCCTATTTCCAAATCATGAGAGCATATAAGTGACAACTTTTATTGAAAAAAAAAAATTATTATTTTCTTTCTTCTTCATGATCTCCATATCAAAATCCAAATCTAACAAATGCTTACAAGGAAGGAAGAAAGGAGTTTTCAAAAAAGAATAAGTCATTTGTGATAATGTCTCTACAAAGTATAATTTAAAGTGCTGGAGGCCTCATTTTTCTACCATCACTAAAATGTTAAGCATCAGGAACTATAGTTCTTTGTTAGTGGTTATTCAATAAACTTTATGTCTTCCTCTGAAAAAGCTTTAGAGGCAATTTTTCCATCAGCACCCAAGAGATTTAGATATGTTGCTTCTGCTGGCATTACTGGAAGTTAGACATGAACATCCCTCCAGTGCTTAAACAAACCCAGGACAATCTCCCTCTTTCAGCTACTCCATATCAGCTGCCAATCAGAATTCCTCTGGTGAAAAAAATATATGCTGTAAAATATAACGAAGCTACAGCAGCAAAGTATATGAGGAAGGATTACTGTTGGAGGTCTCTTACAATATTCTGCTGTCGAAGACAGTTTTAACATTTTTATCATAGTGCTGAGGTGGTGCACAGCATTGATCCCTTTCCATTAAAGTCATAAAAAGTACTGAAATTGTCTGAAAAAAATAATAAAAAGGGACAACAGAGAACAAAACCTAAACACTTGAATTACTGCCATAAATAAAGAGTTCAAGGTTCCATAAACAGCTTTTTTCCTCACTTTCTCCTTGACTAACACCTTCATCAATTCCATTATGATCAAACAAGGCTAGAAACTCTAGATGCAGCTTCCATGTGGCAACTTGAAATACTTTCACAAAAGCCCAAGCTGCAGTGACCAAGAGCCATCACTGCCTTTTCAGTGGCCCGTGGAAAGATATCTGTGTTTCGATCCACATCAACCCTTTGGTGCCCCTGAGCTGGATAAACCAGCATGGCAGTTTATTTGTTTTTTTGTGCTACAAAAGCCCATTATGGTCAACAATACATACAGACAAATAGTAATAATTAAAAAAAAACAACAACAAACAAACAAACAAAAAAACCACCAAGCAAATTTGCCTTACTATTAAAATAAGGGAGAATCAGGTGGTTTTATTCACCAAAAGTAAATTAATTTCTTTGTAAAGTGGAGTATTCAGTGCCCTCCCCACCATAAATAAAAACACACTAAAAACAAACAAACAAAAACAAACACAAAGAAGCCCACCAAAAACCAAACCAAAACAAAAAAAAACCAAACCAAACCAAACCAAAAAAAACACAAAGACCTGAAACAGTAGGAGCAGAGCAGGCATAGGAAGGAAACAGGAATGAACCCTAAATGAGGGAGTGAAAGATCCAGACAGGGCACAGATATGCTCTGTAATACAGCTGCAACCTTAGGGAATTCTAGCAATATCAGGACAACTCAAGTGATTAAATTTGGAACAAATCAGAAAATGTAGAGGTACAGAGCATGCAGAGAGCAGGACTTGGGAAATGGAAGGATAGTCCTGACCTGCTGGAGGAGATCTCTAACAATAAAGAGTGGCCAGACGTGGAGTAAGTGACTGAAAAACTTTGGTGGCCTCTGCTGGCAGATTAATTGTGCAACGGGTGGTCAGATAAGAGGACTGGCAGTGAAGCAGTGAGGCAACACAGCGTGTCAAGGAAAATGTATTACACTGCCTGCCTTCTGTGGGCTCCAGATGCAACCCTGAAACACGTTAATCAGCACAAGAGAAGCCCCATGACAATCAGTGGCTCAGACACAGAAATCAGTGCTAAGCACAGAGAATACAGAGTGAAAAATAAAGTCCTAAATTTAAGGGACGACCATAAAGCAATAAAAAAATTTAAAATGTAAGTTCTTTGATGTAAGAAGCAGTATTATGCTCTTTAGCTGTAGAGCTTCTAGTTTCACTGAATCCCGATATGCAACTAGAGTTCCTACAGAGTGCTGCAATAGAAATAACATGATGCTAGACCCTGTTGCTGGACCTTTCCTGGACTTATGAAAAACTCTCTGATCCTGCACTTAGGAGAACAGAATTAAAGCAGTGGCAAAGGCTCTGTGTGAGGTCATTATCTCACAAAAGCTGACTTGAATATAGAACTGCATTAAAAATCTGCAAACCCTAGGGTGACTGGGATGCTAAGGGAAAGTCCAAGGAAAGTCAAAATCCTTGAAGCATAAACTAATACATCCAAAAAAAAAAAAAAAAAAAAAAAAGATAAATCCTATCGTGTATCTGCTGCCCTGTACCAGCAGAACACATCTGTCTGCCATAATTTCAGCCTCTTCCTAGCATTCCAATTTTAGATGCCATCTGCAAATAAGCAAGTCAGCTGATTTCAAAACGTTGATGTCCTGCCCCTTTTCAACCAGCCAGAAGAGCTGAGAGGGGTCCAGTGACCATCATCTTTGTCAGCATCCAACCCTCTCCCTGGGGCTCTCACCGAGGGCAAGCCTTGACTGTGCTGCCACCTATTTCATTCTGCCTAGTTGAAGGCATGACACCTAGGAGGGCTGCACATGCTCTCTATTAAAATTACCCATTTTATAATTTTTACAGCCTTCCTTTCAAACAACCTGAAAAACTGATGTGCTCCCTTCTTATCTTCCACATGCTCCTCACTTGCAATGCAACTCCCTCTTTTGGGTAAACTTCCCTCCAAGGGTCTCTTCTGGAGCTTGATTTGCATGTCATGGTACAGGGACTGTGCTAACTACTGTATCTCTCTCCATCCTGTACCATTTTTCCTTCATTCCAAAGGCAAACTGACACTAAAGTTTGCTAAATTTTCAGATTTTAAGTACAGTAACATAAGGCCAATAATAAGAAGGAGAACCCAACTTAGTGGGTTACAAGTCATTATCTTCCACCAAAGGGCTCATATTCCATGCAAGGGAAATGTTCATCCTTGCTTTTGCCAATAAAAAACTAAAGCAAGGGCAGAATATTTATTCTGAGTTGACATTAGATTACCAAGCCTGTGCTTACACTGGGAAGTTAAAAGCAGGTTGAAGAACATTATCCTGATGGCAGAAGTGTCTGGCATGGAAAATCAACTATGACCTATGATAACAGTGTGAAAATGTAAAGCCTAAACCACTCAGGCAGTATCCCAGTGTAACTCAGGGCTTAATTCAGGAATCAGGATATTCCCCTCAAGTACTAGCACAAGTCTTTTAGCCAAACTTTATTTATGTCAATGTCATGAAATGCAAATCATCCTTAACTATACCCAGGTAAATATGTGGTCAAGCAGTGCTACCTGATAATCAAACTATTTCATTGATTAAAAAAATAAAAAATCCCAGCATGTCAATCTGCTTATTTTAAAACCAGCGTAAAAATCCCCAGTATACTGTAAAGATCATAGACATCAAACTCTTCAGAATAGGTATGAGTAAACTGCATGAAAATAAAGAAAAGCACTAAATAAATAAATGAATGAGTGCAAATTACTTTCCTGGGTTTGCTTAACAGCATTAATATAGAAATAAACCAAATCCATTCTGCTCAACAAGAAATCGAGTCTGAAGATAAGCCCTTTTCTTTTTCTTCTTTTTCTGTAGCCTAGAGGTCCTTTGTACTCCCATTGAAGTTGTAGCTTCAAGTGATCCATACAGCACTCACAGCATGATATTGTATCTATTCTATTGGGAAACACAATCATCAAAATGCTAAATAAATCTTCTTCCTATTATTTGATTCAAGCATTAAAGTATTGAAGTGGCTAAGCTAATTTATTTTGATTATCAGCCCATTAGCCTTGGTATTATAAATTAACCCCACAATTTGGACAGAGCTTCCAGCTATGCAATGCCTGGAAACCTGATTTCGTTTAAG
>NW_020956608.1:245745-252275 GCF_003031625.1 Empidonax traillii
AATCATCAAAATGCTAAATAAATCTTCTTCCTATTATTTGATTCAAGCATTAAAGTATTGAAGTGGCTAAGCTAATTTATTTTGATTATCAGCCCATTAGCCTTGGTATTATAAATTAACCCCACAATTTGGACAGAGCTTCCAGCTATGCAATGCCTGGAAACCTGATTTCGTTTAAGAATATATCGTGCTAAGATTTATTTTGGAAATTTCAATTAATCAGTTCTGGTCAATAAAAAGTTAATATAAAATGGTTTGCTGTTAAATGACATTGGCACTCACACATTTGCTCTGTCCTACACCAGTTAAAAAGCCATTGCAGATTCCCAGTTATAGCTCTCAGAGCTCCGGCTGCATTTTTAAAGCACCAACTGTTAGTTAATTTTGTTAGCATAAACACCCAATAAAATTTTATGGTGTGTTCAGCTCTCATTAAAGATGAAAAACAGCAGCAGAGAGCAGCACCCACAAATAAACTGGGAGCTTGATGGTTCTGCTGTTGATGATGCCCAGAACTCATTCAGATTCGGGGCTCCTTGTGCCTGAGGACACTGCAGGGACACAGAGCATGAAATCCCACGCACCACTGGAAACCCCTTGAGCTCCACACAGCCCTGCCATAACACTCCCAGCAAATATTTAATGGGGGCAGAACAGTCTTTCTACACCCCCTCAAAATAACAGCTATTCTAGGCAAAGTACCCCCTCGTTGGTGCACACCTGCACAACGCTACAAAACCCACAGCTCCTTTTGCTCCCCATCACCCAAAATACTCTACACAGGATGTTTCATCTACACCAGGATTAGAGGAGCCTGCTCTTCCCCAGATTGCATCTTGTGGTTAGACTCCCTCCAGTCAGGGAAAACACAACCTCTGCCAGGAGCTTTTTTGATTACTCAGGACATTTATAAAATCATCCTGGCCACCTCCCTTTGCCTTCCCATCCTTCAAAGGGGTGTTTGAGCTTTCCACTGAAACTTCTAGTCTTGACCTGCCATCATTCTTCTTGCAAAATTTCCTGCTGAGGGGAACTTTACAAGACAGCTGACACTCGGACAGTCCCAGGAAGCACCCAAGGGAACATGGCTGGAATTAACTGCCAAAAGCCATCAGGTTTACAGGTAGAATTATAGAGAAAGCAGATTACACTGTCTGAAATAGTAAAAATATCGAGCTAAGAATTTCCCACAGCCATTACTCCTAAAACACTTAAGGCTGGGTTGCTTAAGGCCTCAGAAATATCTAAAATCACCTTTCCATTTATTATAACAGAAGTAAAACTTCCCTCACTAAATTCAGCACCTATACCACATACTGTCAACGGAAAACTTACAGTTTACAAGAAGGACAGAGAATGTGATAAAAATCAGTTTCAAACATTTCCCCTTAAGTTCCCTGGCATTTTTCTTGCTTTAGAGTTCACCATTCAAAGTTCTGACAGGTTTCTTCTGTGCAGCTTTGTGAAAGTTCCTCCCAAAAGACAGAGAAGATAGAGAATTGACACAAACCAGTGCAGGGGAAAGATTTAAATCAACCCTACACAATTCCACTCCATGTGCAAAATAAAACCTTGTTCCATGAGGGGCCAAACCATTAGGGTTTTCTAATGGACAGAGGACCCAAATCTACGGTTTTCTCCCCCTTCTTTGGCCACAGCTTTTTCCTGCTGATGCCCTGAGCAAGGATTAACATGCTTCACAGGGGGGATATGCTGGTGGGATGTCAGGAGCATATGCTGATGAGCCAGATGGCTCTTAAATGGACAGTGATTAATATTGCTTTATTTTCCATGTCAGACAAGCTCAACTTCAGTCTATCATCTCTACCCAGTCTGAAATTTTCACAGAATTCGAGAACATTATTACTCTGTTAAGCTTGGCAGGTTTTATGATTTACTCCCAGGACTTTACTTCCCCACCTGTAAAACTAGAGTAATTCTACCATTCTCCCAGTTTTTGCTTCTTATTTTCAGCTTAAACTATAACGCTCTGAAGGCCAAGCCACTTCAGTCTGTGTGGGGCTACAGTATCTAGCAGGATTGGGTCTTGGTCTTGTCTGGGGCTCTCATGCAATGCTGTATTAGACTACTCTGAAAGGCTGATGTTTTGAGATGGAAGTGTACTTTCTAAGAGACTGCCCTCTGAGCGAGGCTGGATTTTGGAGATAGCTGAGTGATCATGTTTTAAAGCCCTGGCAGCTACATCGAGTCCTACTTTACTACTTATTAGGTGTGGAAGTCAACCTTGCATTCCCACTAGAGCATTAAAATTGGACAACTTGAAAATACGCTGCTTAGCTGTGCCCATACATGGTAACTTACCACTCACAGTAAAATACAATGTGCAAGTAAAGCTGAACTCGTTTCCGCTTCAGCAATAAGACAGAGGAGCCAACACAGCTTCCTTATCTTAATTTTCCGCATCCAAGAGTCCTAGAAATGCTGTGGCTATATTGCCTCCATAACTTTGGAGGTATTGAATCTCTCTGTAATTAAACCAACATAAATAAGTAGTAATTCAATTGAAATCAGTGGAATTCACATGAGGAGAATAGCTCATGTAAAAGAGATGATAATTAGATTTACTCAGTGTAGATGCAATAATCTCTTATTAATCGTTGAAGAAATAAACCACTATAAAACAAACTCTCACATCTGTTAAAAGGACATTATGGACCTGTTGGCCACAGCTGCACAAATGTTGCACTGCCCCCTTAGATCATGGCAGTTAGGAACACCCTACATCAGCAATTTGCTTTTCTTATAGATTAACTTTGTTCTTTTCAAAACAATGAGACAGCAACCAAGGGCACAATCAAACCCACATTTCCACTTCAACTTAACAGAGTGTACAACACTACATTACATTACTGCACTCAGTTGTTTTCATACCCACATTCTTACATACCAATATTGCTAATGAGGACAATTGTTTCTCCTTTGAAAGTAAGGAAAAAGAATAATCTGTCCAAGTGATTTGCTATTATCCTTGAGCATTCATTACTGCTGATTAAAAGTCAGGTTACAGTTATTCAGGCGGATGTTCTAACCTCGAGACTTTGATTCAACAAGCTTTTCTTAATGCTTACCTAATTAACTCTGAGAGAGTAAAGGTGGTTGCTTACTACAGTCCAAAATGCGTCCTCTGTCGACATTAACAAAATCCAAGATGGAAAGAAACATTACTTGCTCAGGCTTAACTCAGCATTGTTTCATTTCACCATGCAACCTGAGTGACTCTCATCGCCCCTGGTGAGACAGGACAACAGTTGTCTACCACCCACACACCAGGATTGCAGTCAGGAAGAGGTTAAAGTCTGGATCCACAAAACAAAGATTTAAATGTCTAATAAAACATCAGTGCAACTTAGGTAGTAAAATGACTGCATTACCCTCAAAACACGTTAGCTGTTTGGGTACTCCTCAGTGGTGAGCTGCTGGGGCCATGAGATGCATGTGAGTGTGTGGCAAAGGAGCTGGACTGACATCTCACAGGACAAAGGGACTTGGGTTTGGGAGATCTGATCCGGAAGACACTGACCGTGACCAAGACTGAGCTGCACACAAAACAGCTAAAACTGCTACAATGATTCAAAAATTTGGTCAGAGACAAGTAGGAAGGGACTGAATAGCAGCAGGTTTGTGCCAAACAGCATGTCCTAAGGTACTGCTGAGGCTGCTGTACAGAGTTTGGGGTTTAGATCAGACCCTCCAAATTGTACAACCTTTAACCAACGGTTTGGCTAAAGATGTTATCATTTAAAATAAACAATTCTACCCCTCTCCTCAAGAGATATTGCGGCTTTCCATCTTTCCCAGTCCAAAGAACAGCTCTGAATTCTGCTCTGGCCCCTCTCCAAAAGGAGAGATGGGAGGGCTCCTGCTGTGGAGCAGCATATCTCCTTCTAGGCACCACAGTCCCCAGAAGAATGGAAGCTGGTGGGTCTCTAAACCCTCACCAACACTTAGAAGGACAGCAGATCCACAAATCCTGCTCCATGGGACACCTCCTTGTTCACTGTACCCAGATAAATACAGTGTGTTTCTAAAGAAACAAATTACCCCCAATGTTTTCCTCCCTGAAGACAGATGAAATTGGGAGTCCAACATGAAACAAAGTTTCCTTGATTCTAATTTAAGAAAAGAAGCTAAATTTGAGACACAATTTCTCTGCCTTGCATAGGGGTAGGGGTCTGAACTGCTCAATAAAAACCAAAAGCCAGGAGCTGCAACATGCAGTTTTGAAAAGCCCGAGTCCCCACACAGAGTTAGCCCTCATTGATTCCTTCAGGAAATCTGTAGAAATGTGACAGCTTGGAACTGACCCCAAAATTCTTATGCCAGAATCTGAATGACTTTCCAGTAATGTGCACTTGCTTAATCAGAGTTGAAGCCTGCTCCCAGCCCACATAAGAGAGGTGGGTGGCTTTTTTACAGACAATGGCTGTAGGGCTCTCACCACCCCAACCACCCAAGCACATCAGAAAATCTTCCTGGGATGCAGCTTTTCATTACAGCATTTGGGGTGAATCCTCTTGCCTTCCTCCCACAAATTGTCTTAGGAGAGGCATGGGATTAGTCACAGGCAGGAAAAAATGAACATTAGAAGCTGTATGTACACAAACTATTTCTCAAAAATAGTTGTCTCTAGACAATAAATCACAGTCTTTCAATAGCACTCACAATTGTCTGGGAGAAAGATCTTGGTTAAAAACGGCTAAAAGTTAAAAAGTGACACAGAAGTCAAAAATATACACACATTTTGGTGGGCACACATTATTAGAGTCTGAAATTACAATCCAGCTATCTAATTCAGGGCTTTAATTGTATCCCTCCTTTAAAATGCTACCTCCCTTGCTCACCACAACTGAGCAAAGCTGTAAATCTTGCAAAAGAAATGTGAAGTCTAAGTGCCCATTGCCCAACAAGAGGGAAGCTCAGAAGAAGGCAGGAAAAAAGAGTGACTTTGCCTCAGTGAGTTGACACAACATAATAAGTAATTCTCTTTGGGGGAAAAAAAAAAAAAACAACAACCTAATAAGTTGTTTCATGAGCAGTGAAAACAACAGTGTTGGATTTATGATGAAATAGTTGCCCAGCACACTCCCTCTTGTAAGGACCTCAGGCATTCGACCACGGCTGTCTCTTTGCCAGCATTAACTTTCAGTTCTGGAAGTTCCTTTTGTGCCCATTCCTTTCCCAATTCCCTCACAACCTTTCCACATCCTGTGATGGGCAAAGGACAGACCCTGATGTAGTAACAGCCTCCTGCAGACTGGGGTGCTGGGACAGGTTGAGTACAGGAGGGATGGGCAGATTTCTCCCTGCTTGTTCCTCTTCTCAGGTATTAAACAGCCCTTCTTATCTATTAGGCAGTTGATTTCCATGACACTTGTAGCAAGTTGCCATTTGCAACACTTCCGTTGCACTGTCAATTTTTGGTTAAAATTGACTGTGAGTTCAAAAGTCAAGAGATTAGGAAAGTCGGCTAAGTCCTGTTTGTGGTTCTGTTGTTTTGTTTTTTGTTGGGGTTTGGTTTGTTTGTTGTTCAGAAAAAAAGCAAACAAGACACAGGTATTTAACATTTCACAAGCATTTCTGTGCTTTTAAAGTCAGTGTTACAAAAAGACTTGGCTGTTCTGTTTCTTGTCTACGTCATCACAGATATCTTACCGATCAGTCACTTGATTTTTCAGCCCCATTTGATAAACTCTCATTTCTGAACTCTACAAGGTTTCCTCACAACTAAGTCAGTCATGCATGGAGTTTTCTATGTTTTAATTAAACCCTGAAACCATCAATCATGTCAATATTCTGGCTCAAAAAAATATATTTATTTCCCCTAGAAAAAATATTCACATCCTACAGCACTTGAAAGTGAGACAAAGACGCCTTCAAGGCAAATAAAAATGTATCAATTATCTTGTGCTAAGAATATACGCATTTGAGACCCATCTCTTCCTTCTGCACTAAAGTGTTAGGTCAGCAGCTTGATACAATAAATTATTACTGATATGCAATAACCTTAGCTGTTCAACCCAAAACTCAAAACCAGAAAGCACAAAGAAAGGAGGCCCAACACTGAAATTACAGGCAAGATCCACAGAGGACCTTTAATTTAAGGCCCTTGAATTATGCAAAGAGCTTATGTACGGGTTCAACTTCAAATATATGATTAGTCATGGAGCTAAGTAAATAATTTCAGCAGACTCATCTAATCTGTTTGTTTACTTCCACAGCCCTCATCATGTCGCATCTTTTAATACTCTCATAGCCTTATGATTAGTGGGC
This sequence comes from Empidonax traillii, assembly GCF_003031625.1. Classification (NCBI taxonomy): domain Eukaryota; kingdom Metazoa; phylum Chordata; class Aves; order Passeriformes; family Tyrannidae; genus Empidonax; species Empidonax traillii. The sequence goes on from NW_020956608.1 coordinate 252,037, forward strand.
TTAATCCTAAACAGGAGTAAAAGAGGAAAAACTGTATTCACTTTACAGAAGGGAGGTGTGAGGTAAATCTGTGTGCTTAAGAGTTTGTGGAGTCAGATCTGCACTAACTAGGCATGAAGTACACAACCAGGTGAGCAGCAGCACCAGCATTTCAAACACCTTGACATCAACGCTAAAGGATGGAACAGGACACCAATTATTAAGTGGTAAAAGTAATTTAAAATTAAAAAAAAAAAAAA
>NW_020956608.1:255241-256827 GCF_003031625.1 Empidonax traillii
TTCAGTATTTAGGTTCTGGCTTTTTTAGTTTGTTTGTTTTTCATCTTCGTGCAGAAGCAACTCTGCTTTGCTGGTAAAAATTTAGCTATTTATTTTGCAGGGCTTTTTTAAGCATACAAGCATAAAAAATCCATGTAATTTCATTATCAAGATATTTTTTCCTATCCCTGTTCTACCCCTCCACTTCAGCCCATAAGGCCAGGCACTGCCTCCTCTTTTCTTGCAACAAAAAGTTTGTGAAATTCAGTTCTGAGAGTAGCAAAAGAAGAAACCCAACCAAAAAAAACCCCCAACACACAGTATTTTAAAGTAAGAAGATCAGAATAGTCAAGACTAAAAGCATCCACTTCATCTTATCAATTTTTTTCCTTTGGAATTAATCTACCAGAATAGATTGTTCAAGTATTTGTGTTATATTCCTACAGCATACTTAAAAATCTTTAAATAAATAAAATCCTTTCTGGATGTTGCTCTTTTTTCATTTCAGAAAAACAGAAATGGTTGTTTGTCATGCACCAGAGCCAATACTGCTTTGGAGAAGCCCAGCTCCTTAATTTCTGAAGTGCACATATCCCATCATCTTTAACTGGCTGTATCTTCCAGCCCTGTGGCTAAAATGAATTTAGGGAGACTACCATGGAGGCAGATAGCAGAATAAAGTGTAGTTAAAAGATAAACTTGGTTAGAGCCATGTGGTTTCAGCTCTGAGGCAGGAGAGAGGACCCAAAGCCACTGTGTTATGTCAAACATCCTTCCCTGTCAGCTGGGCACACTGATTTTGAGAGAAGAGCGACCATCCCAAAACTTGTTTGATAAGAGAAACAAGTCCATCAGGGAACAAACCACCTTTTCAGGGTCAGTCCTTCCTCCTCAAGCAGCTCTCCTGTTGTAATGACCACACTCTGCTCCTTAATATTGCAGTATCTTCTCCCCTTTAGCTCAGAGAGCTGCCAATACTTGTCCCCCCAACCTCCATGAGCAGTGGGTGTTGGCACCCTGGCTGGGCTATCCAGCATGCTCACCCCAAATGCCACATTATCACTATTCCCTGCTCCACCCCCCCAGTGGCTTTTAGATTTTTGTAGTAATTAAGATTTGAAGTTTACTGCTCTGACTGCTCCATTCAAATGGCTTGGTTTTCATATCTTCCCAAACAAAATGTCTGCTAATAAATCCAGTTACAGACTTTGAATTGTGTATTTGATGCGTCCTGGCAGCTTTATATTCTCTCAGCATGGTTTGTTGCATGGAGACATGCAGAAGTCCCCGGAATTATTTGCAGTTGTTCAAGCAAGCCGAACAGTTTGGGGAAAAAAAAAAAAAAGAAAAAAAAAAAAGAAAAGAGATGGGTAAGCAAAATGACCCAAAGAGTTTTAAAATCCATGACAAACCCTTCCGGCCCCTACATGGAGGAGGCAAAAAATCTGTACTCTTGCTGTTCTTTCTCGCACAACAAATTCTTTGCATTACACGGACTGATCACTGGAGTGTTGTCCCATGCTGGTTTACCAGTTTTGCCCTGGAGCAAAGCAGAAGACACCACTGCCCTACCCCTTCTGAGGAGCAGCTCCCTCTCCATTCTGCAG
>NW_020956608.1:257966-263950 GCF_003031625.1 Empidonax traillii
TGGAGGAGGCAAAAAATCTGTACTCTTGCTGTTCTTTCTCGCACAACAAATTCTTTGCATTACACGGACTGATCACTGGAGTGTTGTCCCATGCTGGTTTACCAGTTTTGCCCTGGAGCAAAGCAGAAGACACCACTGCCCTACCCCTTCTGAGGAGCAGCTCCCTCTCCATTCTGCAGCCAGCCTGTTAGAGCAGGCAGGGAGTCTATTTTTGCTATAGGCACATTTTGTCTTATGCCCTGGCAAGAAAGAGACTGGGAGAGTCTCCAGCTCAATCTCATTTTTCCACTTAATCCCTCCCCCACTCATGGGAATCTCCATTCTCCCCTAAATCCAAAGCAAACCTAATTGCACTGGACCTCCCTTCTATACAGGAAAGAGCAGCTTCCAACTGAGATAACAGGGAGAGCTCATAGGAAAAAGCTTTTGCTTTCAAAAATGTGAGTAAGCATGTTGATGTTCACTAAACCCTGAAAGGAGACTGCTCAATGCATGGTGGAAGAGCACACTTTGAAATCTTGGAGAAATGAGTTCAGTTCCAAACTCTGCTAAGACCTCTCTACATGATCCTGGGAGAAAAAGCACCATCACTCTGTCCTTCATTGCTCCTCCTGCACTGAGGGAGATCCCACCTCTGCCCATCTACTTCCAGCTTCCCAAAAGCAGAACATACCTGTGCAGAATTACAGAGTCCAGCACCTCTTGGCTCTTGTTTCCATGAAGGTCCCTAATTCCTGCAGAAAACCAGCTGTGAAATCATTACAGTCTGTTGTTTTTTTAAACTGGAGTGACTTATATCTCTAGAAAAGAACATACAATGTCACAAACAGCACGAAGTTTTCCAGTGCCTGTGAGAAAAGTAAGTGATTTGTAGATTAGTATTCGTAGACTGTTCAGTGGAGTGTGAAGGAACAACAATATACTGTCATATAAGCTGTAGCATATAAACATCCCTTGGAATTTTACACTTTGAAAAGGATTATACATAAACTCAGCCGAGAACAGTATTAAAAAGGAATCTCAGTCATACTTTTGGGGAACATTTAGTAATCTTTCTTTGGAGCTGAGCTAAAGCTATGCAAAATGAAAGAAAGGAAAGCCATGCAATCATGATATAAGATTTCAAAACAAAACAAAAATCTAAAGCCAAAATTACGTCTTAAAATTTAACAACGTGTCAAGGACTTTTTGAGTACTTCGAATTCATGCTTCACAGAAGAACTCCATAAAGTTGAGAGAAAATCAAAAGTGAAATCAAGAGCTTTACATATTTATCCTGACTCGAAAAGTTGAGTCTTTTGGAGGAATATCCAGTGTAACAAATCCCAAAGATAAAACACCAGGACTGCCAAGACTGTTAAATTCATCTAGTTTCAAGTTCCAACTTAGATTTAGATGAGGACCTTTGAAATATCTCACAATGTTTTTAAGTCCTTCCCAGGAGCCTGTTTTGATCTAAATTTAAGCTGTCTAGGGCATGGTAACACTGCTCTGTGAACTCCAGGGGTTTTCAGGTTTTCAGAATAACATGGCAATGACACAACACGACTGATTTTCTTCTCCAATATTTTCAGGAAGCTGACTGAGATAGTCCAACACTTCATCACTCAGCAATTTTTGACATCAATTGTGGCATAATCTGAAAAGTACATCTGTTTTGTACAGATCAAAGCCATAGCACAGGGACACAGAAATTGAAATGTGAACTGGCACTTGTACAGAGGTCAAAGTATTGCAGAAATCACCGAGGTTCACCTTGCTCTCCACTTCAGAAATGTGATTAAAACCCTGGTTTAAGGAAAACACTCAGAAAGATCAGTAGTCAACAAACAGATTGCACAGAGAAGCCGAGAGCTCAGGAGATGAGGAGGATGTGAAATTGAGACCACAGAGTGCTAAAGAACACAATTCTAAAAATCAATGCAATGATGGATCAGGAATGAATGCAAAAAGCACAGCACGGGAAGGCTATAATTAGATGATTTAGTCATAGCCAGGAGCCTGACTGAGCTTTTTGAATCCACTCAAGTGGACACAGTTAATGCAGAGTTTGATTTGATTGTTACGGTTCTTCTCATGACAGCAACACAGAGGAGGCTCTTTTAGTCTCTATGACAGCAATATAGGTAAAAACCCACCAGTGCACGCAGGGGTCTCTCACACTATGGAAAAGTGATGTCTGCAGACGAGGATGAGCATCTCCTACTGCAGCTGTGCTTCTGGGACCACTGGTGTGGACTCAGCAAAATGCTGGCAAGCAGGAATAACCCCAGCAGCACTTGGATCCGCTGGGTCCACACTGTGTTCAGTGGCTCTGCAGTGAAACTGCAAAGAGATTGTCTCCACTCTCACTTTCCTTTCATTGCTTCTACAGTGGAGGTTAATCAAAGCTAAGGTAATGACGGGGAAAATGCCAGTGTAGAGTACATTAGAGAGCATTAAACCTCCCTAGAACAGACATATCTCTATAGAATTCCAGGTTTGTGAACAAGCAGGGGAAAAAAGGTATTTTGAGTTTCCCAAAACCTTCATCATGAAAAAACAATCTTTGCTCAGCAGACCCTGTGCCATATCCCTGCTGTCTGTAACAGGGTGAATATTCAAACTGCTGCTGCCAGCAAAGAGCCCAGTTTGGTCCAATATCCTTCCCCCAAGAAGGATGAATTTCAGTTCTGTGCCTTCAGAGTCAGCTCATGGTATCTCCACAGACTGCATCAGGCTGCGTCACTGAATGGTGTCAAAACCATTCCTGAAAGAAGCTGACCCAGTGAGAATCTGAGAAGTGCATGAGAGCTAAAAAACTCCACACTTTTCTGATCATGTTCCCCAAATGCACTCACAGCAGCTCCCCCCTTGACCAAGTCCATCCTGTCTCCTCAGTTACATTTTCCAATTCTTCTTTCACTTGGCCTGTTGTTCCCACAACACGTGACAGTAAAAGGCAGCTTAAAAAACAAATAATGGTTTACCCCATAGATGCCAGAGTCCTTCACTCTCCCACAGTATTCCCCAAGCCTTTCCCTGCCTACTTATCTCATGCCCCTGTCAAAATTCAGGAGGAAGTGCCACCTCAAACAACTGAGCACAAGCACGGGATCCAGGATCCAAGCTTTGCGTTTGGCTCAGCTGCTGATCCGCTGAGTCCTTTCAGCTCCTTGGATCATCCACATTTTCTTCCAGCTGTAGGTAAGCCAAGCAGCTGCTCTAAGACCCTTGGAGCACAGACAACCTGCTAGATTTGGCAAAGGACTTTAGTGGAAGCAAAACACCCAAGCTAGTTAGAAAACAGCCAACCTCACTTTCATATTTTGTAGGTCCCACACTCTCCTGAATTCACTGTGTACCAGTGTTGCCCAGAAAGCCCCAGCTGAGGGGACTTTCTTTCTTTTTACATCCTTTGAAAGCCACGAACTTGCCCAGGAGAGAAATCGTGGTTTACAAGGCTAGAGAGCACATGTCCAAGGTGAACATCTGCAGTTCTGGTGCTAAGGGCTTTCTTTTAGTATCTCTGGGGTTTGTACTTGCTTCTAGAACTGCATTTTATTTTATATTATTGCAGCTGCTGGATAAGCAGTTCTTTGGCCAGATGCATGAACACTCCCAGGTGAATGCTCTAAATGTTTTAAGCATGGCATTATTAAGTAATAATTTACTCATTCCATTTAGTCTACGAGGTCTCCTTATCGAGGAATGTTATTCATCAGTACCACTCTAGCTCTCACTCTAATTTATTTATACTTAATGGCCTTTCAAAGACATCTCTCCACATTACTTTCAGGCACCAGAATATATATGGGATATTAAATCACATCATGATACATGACATGTTACAAAAATATTGCATAATTTCTATAGATTATAAACATAAGAAAAATCATCCAATAAACTCTGCTATCAAATGTTCTTCAGGGTAGATTAAGGCTACATGAGGTCTTTTAATTTAATGTGTGAGTAAGAAATAATTTTATTCAAATCTCACCTTTGCAGAAGAAGCAAGCTGTGTGCAGTATGTGAAAGATTGGTATATCTGCACTGAAAATTAAGAGCATCTTTCTAAATAAAGTTCTGGAGCTGCCTTCACATGCATGAGAGGGTATACCATAATCCTGCTCACCACATGATCATGCAATATTTTGGTCATGCCTGAGTTGTGTGACACATTCAAAGAGCATTGCTGATCCTTGCACTGGTCATCACTTATAGGTTTTGAAAGTTAAGGTCACTTTTGACAGCTGCCAAACAATGTACATAGTCCATGTTAATTAAAAAACAACAACAACAACAACAACAAAACCACAAAACAACAACAACAACAACAACAAAAAAGGACTCAAGGAAGACTTTTTTTTTTTTTTTGCTTAGGGAGATCTTCGAAATGTATAAAATTTTTCAGAAAAAAAAATTCAAATTTTAAGATCCACAATATAAAAAAAAAAAGTAGTTGGAATTACTGTCACAGAATTGCTCATAGGAGCAGTAATTCAAGTCCATTTCCCTGTACTTCTCATTTGCTCTTCAGCTGTCATGTTGCAGAACAGTTGTCTTTGGGAGAAGCAGCAGAAAATCCAGCATGGAGTCTGCAGTTCCTCAGTGGATCCTGAACATCAGAGGAGGAGACCTGGATCCACTAAATTAGAATTTTTATAAGGGATTACAATATTTTGAAATCAAAACATGAAAACTTTCCAGCAAAAAATATTAAATTCCTTCCCCACATCTTCAGAAAACAGTGGGGTTTTGTTTTCTTTGAGGAGGTGAGGAAATCCACATTGTCCTTACTGGGATGAAAACACAGAATTCTTCAATGGTCAATTTTGATGGAAAATTCCCAAGCAGCCTAAGTTTTCATTTTTGTTCTGTGTGAACTACTTTTTTAGCATGAAGGATGTGCAACACAGACACAAAGTATCCCTGAGGCAACTAAAGCATTTGCTTAGATGGAAAAGGAATAGCAAAAAGATGTTTTAAGCCAAGATTCTTGAAACCAGATGAGTTCTTCTGAACGCTTCAGTTATTGGACAGCCAGCCTGAAAGACCTTCCTCATTTTCGCAAAGTGCTGAGCCTTGAGCTTTCACTCCCTAAAATCAGGTGCTTTTAAGAAGACTTGCATTAGGCTCCTGAAGAGTTCATATAGCAGCTTCTGAGTTCTGAATTGCATTTTTAACTGTTTATTTGGACAGCTCGCAGTGGAAATAAAACTAGAGTATGAGAAACTTACGAGCCATCAGCTTGCAGCAGGTCCCTCCGGTTTGCAGGGGTCTATGCCACAGCCCCCCAGCAGACAGTCCCCCACACCTCTGTCTGGCAGTCCCTTCTGGTTTGAAGGGACTTGGCCCTACCTTTACCCTCTTGTTCTCAACATGGAAGAAAAAGTTGAAAAAAATAAGAGATTCAAAACCTTTTTCAATCCCAAACTCTAAGACTATACAATTTGCTGGAAAATATTCTCTTCTAACAACATCAATACAATGTAGTTAATGAATGGATGTTTGACCATTTGTTAGGGACAATGACAAAACTGTTAACTCTGTGTAAAGACTGTTGTCTTCCAAGACCCACTGTTCAAACCTCCATGTTTTACAAGCAAAAGGAATTTTATATTGAAATAAACTCCAGTATTTGAAAACCAGTCAAGCGTACAGAAACACAAGTAAGATGGTGAAGGTGACATTAACCAACAGGAGGTGCACAGAGGCAATTAATCTGTGTTCTCTTTTTGTAGGATTTCTCTAGGGATGGTGGGTTGATCTGGGGAGTTTGATACAGCTGTGGTTGATGTAAGCTGAGCTGGGGTGGAACATCCTTTATGTCTCATTTCAACTCTGCGAAACAACCCAACTCATTGGCCAAAGCTGTGGGCTGGGACCCCACATTGGAGGTAGCAGACACATGGAGCCACATGGCAGCTAAATTATCAAACTGTCACATAATGCTTGGAGTGCCCAGGAATCCCCTTTATTTCCCAACTACCATTTCTCGAGCA
>NW_020956608.1:264283-270747 GCF_003031625.1 Empidonax traillii
TTATGTCTCATTTCAACTCTGCGAAACAACCCAACTCATTGGCCAAAGCTGTGGGCTGGGACCCCACATTGGAGGTAGCAGACACATGGAGCCACATGGCAGCTAAATTATCAAACTGTCACATAATGCTTGGAGTGCCCAGGAATCCCCTTTATTTCCCAACTACCATTTCTCGAGCACTTTACCTTTCTTACAAAATCAAACAAACAAACAAACAACCCAAAACAAACACACCAACCACAAAAACAATAACAACACAACAAATGAAAAAAAACCAAACACAGGAAGTACTCAGAGATGCATGTCAAAAAACATAACTGAAATGCTTACAGACCACCCTGACACCAATGTTCTGCTTTGCAAAACAAGTTCATCTGCTGAAAGGTGACATTGGCTGCTGCAGCTTGATGGACAGGAAAATCAGGAGTAAATGAGGTACATTAATTTTGTACATAAAGATTTACCAAGTCTTCCTTTCCCCTCAGGCAGCAGAGTACCAGAGGGCAGGATTTAGCCCTGAACACACAACCCGGGGCAAGTTTTGCTCTGCACCCAGAGCAAGCAGTCATAGGAGCAGGATTGGTGACTCTGCAACAGAAGAAGGAGGGATCAGGAAGCCTCTAACACAGGACTGTAGCTCCTGCTCTGTACTGTGAGGACAAGTTTGACTTCCCGAAAGGCAGCTGATGATGAAAATTTCACACCAGCCGAAAAATCTCTGCATTCTATGGTTCATTTCAGAGACTTCAAGCATGGGTTTGGACAGTTTTAGCCGTTCAGATTTAGCTGCTCATCCACTGAACAAAACACCCTTGTGTATCTTATAGATCAGAGTTTCCTACTGAAGCTTGATTTTAGTGGTATATTAGTTCCAGTCTGGTCTTGGATTGTTTGGGGCTCTGAGCGTGTTCTCCTCCATCTCATCCTCACAGCCCCTTGTTCAGACTCAGTAAGTCTGTTTACCTGGATCCTTCCCTTCCTCTGCCCTTCAGCTGCAATTCCATCTCACCCCAGTGCTTCCCACCCATGAGCAGAACTTTTCAACAGGTCATCCAACCCAACCATCATCAGAGAAGGGTGTGATGGTTGGGTCAGGTCTGTGAAGTTCCCAAAAATTGAGGTTGCAATCAAACCTTAGATGGCATTTGCCTTATGTCAACCCTTCCATCAATATAGTGCATCTTCAGGCCCCCAAATTAACTCTGAATTAATAGAGCCTATAAAGCCTGATGCCAAGGGCTATCAGACATGTACAATGTCTATTATAGCTGATAGTACCCTGACAGTGCAGACCATGAAAACACACAGTATAAAATTTTCTATTTAACAGGTCATTTCAGCCTCGACATCTGTAATGTTTTATCTGGGGCTTACTTTTTATTTGGTTTGGGTTTTTTGATTGGTTTTGTTTTCAAAGCAGGTTGTATTATCTCTCCTGTGGCATTGGATGGGAACAAATTTTAGTTACCAGGGAAGATGAGTGGGCATCCAACAGCAAGTACATGCAGGAGAATTAATAAACAGCAAGAAAAAACCTTTGAGATGACAGATTCTTCCTGCATCAAGGGCAGCAAATGAAGCAATCATTGCTGTAGCAGTTACCAGAAGAATTAATCACACATCTCTGTGCAGGTGTAAGTACCTTTTTGTATATTTTTAACTCCTGTATTCTGTTTCTTATGTCTTTATCAAACCATTTACAGAAGTAAGTTCTTTTATATGGACTCCCAAATAAAAGTGAAAGTCCTTTAGAAGCTTAGAGCAAACTTGACAAGAAGGTGCTTGTTAACTTAAATGAATCAATATTTAACAGCCAGTTAGTTTGAAACACAGACTGTGTCTAGGCTCTACCTCCACCTCCATATACAGATCAATGAGGAATAATTTGCACTATGATGATGACACAGTTTAACCCCAGTTGGCAACTAAGCTCCACACAGGTCCTTGCTCCCTCCCCAAGAGCAGGATGGGGGAGAGAATTGAAAAAGTGAGAAAACCTGTGAGTTGAGATAAATAAAGTTTAATGGAACAGACAAAGAAGGGAAAATAATATTAATCAACATCATTGAGTTAGAATATGAGGGCACTCATCAATTACTCTCATGGGCAGAACAGACTCGATTTGGGGAAATTAAATTATTACCAATCAAATCAGAGTAGGAGAATGAGAAATAAAAATTAAATCTTAAAACACCTTCCCACGAGCACTACCTTCTTCCCGGGCTTAACTTCATTCACACAGTGGTACAAGGGGACAACAAATGAGGTTTATGGTCAGTTCATCACACAATGTCTCTGCTGCTCCCTCCTCCTCAGGAGAATTCCTCACGCATTTCCCCTCCTACAGCATGGGTTCCTGGTTGTAATTGAGAAGGATTTTTCCCCCCTTCTGAAATATGTTATCCCCTGGGCTCTAACAGTGTTGCTGATGGGCTCAGCCTTGGCCAGCAGGGGGTCCTTCTTGGACATGTCTGACATTGGTTCTCTTGGACATGGGAGAAGCTTCCAGCAGCTTCTCACAGAAGACACCTCTGTACTCCTCCCCCTACCAAAACCTTGCCACACCAACTCTGTACAGTTACCATTATTATAATTCTCATGCTGAATCCAAAACACAGCAATGTACCAACCATGAGGAAGGAAATTAACTTTATCCCAGCCCAAACCAGGACAGTACTCACACCTCATTCTGTATTTTCATGTCATTCCCAGGTCAAACATTTTCCACACATCCCAATTAATCACGATCATCTTTCCTATCTTTTGACAGTCACACACGGTGTAGGATTGTTGCAGGCTGCAGCCAGTTCTGGTTCCATCACCACTGTGTTTGTCTGGTTCTATTACCAAAAATAATTCTCCCTTTATTCGGGTGATTTTACTGTAATGCTGTTGATATGGCAAATCATCAATCCAAAACACAACAGAATACCTGCTACTAGAAAAAAAATTAACTCTTTCTTAGCTGAAATCAGGACAGATGTTTTATAAGAACACTACAGAATTAATCAATAAGATGACCAACCTTGCAATACAAGCAGAAACTACCTAAGTTTCATTAATATTACAAGAGTACTGTTCAGTCTTTTAAACCAAAAACACAGTGCAACTTATGTATTTAAAGCTGTAAAATCTCGTAAGGGTTGTGGTCTGTGTTAATTACAGTCTGTCTAGGAAGGCGAAGGGGAATTTAAGTTGATCCTTTTAGTGATGAATTATTCAAAACAAAAACAAAATAAGAACAATTGACTGAAGCATTATAGTCAGTACCTACACATTAACCTGGCACTACACATGGGTGGTCCTATAGCAACACACATAGACTCTTAATGTGATAGATAAATTAAACCACTGGGATGCTCTTGCTGACCTGTTACATTTAGAATTTATCAGGGTAGGACTGATAGGGAGGTATGTTAATAAGACATTACAAATTTAAAACTCACGTTTCATTAAAAGTTAGAAACAGCACCCAGCACTAGCAATCTCTGCAAGTACGAGTTCATTTGTTGCAAAAGAACTAGATTCTGGTTGGTTTAAAGTCCTTGGGCCTGGTCTTAATGTTCTTTTCAGGAAAAGCTTCTGGTAAGGCCATCTCAGGATGGGTCTATGGGATGGTAAAAGAAAGTAAAGGAGGGATCGGGATTTCTATACCTGCTTGTCCAGAGCAGATGTGATCTGAAGAATATCCAGATGCTGAGAGTGCTCGGCTGAATCAGCAGATGCAGCTCACCTGAGTCTTAATGGTCAAAGACTACCAAGACTGACTCAGCACGTCTGTTTCTTTAGTGCTACAATCAGCAACACGACTACTCTTACTTTTTGTTCTGAAGTATGGACTGCAATAAATGAAAACATCCATTTGACAGCGAGAGACACACCAACTTCTTAAAAACAGAGATCTTAAACAATGAGAAATTGCCAAAAGACAATGCCACTATGAAAAACAAACAGATGCTGAAACAAAAAAAAGACAAGTGAAGTTCACTGAAAATGAAACACCCCACCATGTGAATCTAATTCAAGATTGTGCTGTTTTCTCCCCCTTCTTTTTCTCCCCACAATTAATTTTGGTCCTTTAATCAAGTGTTACATTTCTCCTCTTCCAGGCTAACTAAAAATTTTTGTATTTCCCTCGTACCACGCAGCACAACCAAGACAGAGAGTTTACTAGTGGAAGAAGAACATGGGGGAAATCAGATGAGAGACCACATAAACATTAAAGAAATGGAGACCTGGTTCTTAGGAAGGGAGTTTTCTGGTCTCCAAAACAGGGCAAGGTTCAGCTGAAATCTTTGCTCCAGTTGGGATGTTCATAACAGCTGTCCTCGACTTGGGTTCTCTAGTACAAGTTGGCTTCATGTTACACCCCTTTTCTCAGTAAGGAATTGCTACAGTCTTGATTCTTCTTGTCCCAAGCTATTTACATGAATATTGTAATAGCTCTGAGACTTAATTCTCCATGCACAGCATGATCATATCTATCTAAATCTCTATCTGTATGTATATTTATAATTTTACCTTTTTCTATATATTCAGCAAACTAAGCTGAAGGATCAACCAAGTGTCTACCAGTATCTATTTAATTTCTTCTCAAGTTCCTAATTCCTGATGGATGATGATGACATAGATTTATTGTGAATCTTGCAGTGGGTGATCTTAATTTCAGCCTATTAAGTTGTTACTGAGGTACTTGTTCTCTGCATGACAAAGTCCAACCTATTTTGATCTCTAGAGGCTTATCAAAGCTTTTATTCTTACTGAGTCTTTCCTTTGTAGTTGTGGAGTGGGTTAGAAAATTTAAACTGCAGTTCGTCTTTGGTTAGTTTTCAAGTTTCATACAAAGAAACTATTTTTAATTTAGATTTCAGACCTAAGCATTTTTTAGCTCTCATCTGTGACAGATTGAGTGCAATGTCCAGCATTTCTGTGAACTCAGTAAACTGGACTGAACAGGGAAGAAGCTGTCAACTGAACAGGAAATTCTTTCCTTTATCATAAGTGGTTATGGGTGCATCTCCTACTGTGACACACAAGATGAACCTGAGGTTGCTTTTTGGAGAGGGAAGAAAGACAATCACTCTCATTTGCTCCTGTTGCAGCTTCTCTATTGCATTTGGATAAAGATCTCCAGATCTAAAAGCATGGGTCAGGTGGCTCTTGGTTAAGGCACTCTCTTGCAGTAGTTGAGGAGAAGTAGGAGTGAGAAGACAGTGAGTACCAAAGGCTTTAATATGTTTGAAGGTGATGTGGGTCGTTCATATCTACTGAATTATCCCACATGGAGTATATGTGATACATAAGCCTGGCTCCTACTGCAGCCTCCTGCTGTATTTCTCAAGGAAAGAATAGAGCTCAGGAACTAATACTGAATGGAGAAAGTGATGGATTAAGTGCCTGGACTGCGGAGAGAGTGGGATATATCTCTTGATATATCTCTTATCAGCTGGTGCATCTACTTGGGTGCACTACACCTTCCTACTTGGGTTGTGAAATCCCTTCTGAGGCATTGCATGGGATGGTGAGATGATTCCAGGCCAATGAGAAGTGCAAAGGCCAAGTATTCAAACCTTCATGAGCCAAGTGGGTCAAGGGGATTAAAAGACTGTTCCCACCTCTCAAGATGTGCTTTGTAAAGAAGTTGGACCCAGGTTGGCACTGCCACCAATACACCTGTGAAAAGGAATCAGTATAGTAGACAACAGAAACTTTCCAGAGGCAGTTATTTTGATGAAAGATACACCAACGTAGGGCCACATTTGTTTATCTCTATTTCATGAATAGTTAATACAGATACAAAGAACCTTATCAGGATAGAACTGACTCCAGTAACTCTCATGAACATGTTCATGATGACTGTTACAACTATACTTTGTCAAGAGGTAAGACTTTTTGCTGCCACTGTGCAGCTCTGCTTCATTTAAATTATATTAATGCCTGTTACACACTAGAATTCCAATTGTTATAATTGTATGTTACAGATTATTAGTTTGTATGCTAAAAAAGTAACAGGAAGAGGGAAGTGTGTTACATTGCAAATCTCTTTCCTGTCCTGTATGTATGAGTTAACATAAAATGCACTTTATTCCTAATAAAATTATGTCAGGGCCCTGTTGCAGTGCTTCGTTACCCATTCTCCACAAAGAGGCATGGCCCCATCAGTCTTGTGATGAGATGCCACCAAATAAAGTTATTATGCCAAGAAGCAATCTAGGGAGAAGCTATTATCTGGTTTTCTACAAAAGCAGTTTCTAGTCTTATTGGTTTGCATTATGTAGTAGAAACTGAATTTATACAGCAGAAATTGAACTTAGGAGGGTACAGTGAAACATGCATGCTACCCATTTTTCAGCCTGACTGTAGGATGTTAAAGTTCCTTCAGAGAAAGCAGAGCTAATATTCGAAGATCTGAAGGTGCAAAGTCAGCATCTCAGCTAAAGACAGCAGTAGGAGTCATGCAGTTA
>NW_020956609.1:0-5192 GCF_003031625.1 Empidonax traillii
CCTTTTTACATAATATCTTTGATTTCCCTGCTCACACTTGCCCAGGAAAAGGAACCAAATTAGAAGGCATAAGCCAGACAACATGACAGTTTTGTATGTTCCTGTTCTCTGTACACATAATCTTGTTTCTATTCACTTCACTTGAGCTAAATTCCCTTCCAGAGGATAATGAGACCCTGTCCCTGATCATGCAGCTCCTATGCTGAGGTGAGGTTTAGCAGAAGCCTTAAAAGCTTCTGCCATCTACTGTGAAGGTCACTTTACAAAAAAGAAAATTTCTATAGTACCTGGTAACAAGTAAAAGACACTTCTCCAGCTTTCCTGTGTGTTTCCTGTCTATACCTAATTCTATTACAGCAGTGAAAAATAAAAAAATAATCAATAAATCACACAGGAATGAAGGGAGAAAAGTGAATGAAAATTAATAGATGCTGTGCAACTCCAAAGATGAAAATTTAAAGAAACTAGATAGAATCCAAATAAATTTTGTTGCTGTATGTCTTGGTGAATGATAGCTCTGAGAACAAAACTCCAGCAAGATTTGTCAGTTAGTCAAAATGGATGTTTATAATTATGAAATGAAGCGAGTTTTAATTCAATTGTCACAAAATAGAAAACTGAATGTAAATAAATACAAACCTGCACAAGAGATACTAGAGGCAGAAAAAAAATCATGATTGTTTACAAAGACTCTGAAGAGATCAGAGTATTTTAACATATAGTCATTTTCAGGACCTCGGAGTGGCAAGGGATTTTTTATTAACACTGCCTGTAGAAATAACAGATGGGATGTTGGATACTTTAGTCAAAGACTCTTCTAATCCCCACATTCTTGTTCCACCTGAACAGACAAAATTCATAGCCTGATATAATTGCATTCATAGTGCTAATTGATGGAATAACTGTACAAACACCACATGGAATTTCAGAAATTAATCCAAAACAATTAACGCTACCTAGAGTCACCTTAAATAGCAAGAATATAATTCTGCTACTCCAAGAGCCCAGTTGTTGGCTGTTCCAGTGCTGTTTACTCTGTTAAGTTCAGTTTATTCTGCTAATAATTATTCTGCTAACTTCCATGGCATTCTACTCAGCTACAAAACACTATCACAATTCATAAATAAATTTTATGTGATCTTTGTAACACACAAAAAAAATCTATGCTGTCACTTCAACAATCACATTAGCCCATTATGTGGGATATCTAATATTTGATTGCAGAGAGTACCACAAGAGCCTGTTTATTCTACACTATTCCCATTGCTTGCCTGGGTCCTCAAGGCTTCCAAACACTATAAAAAAGATTCTCCAGTGTTCTTAGAGGATCTCTGGCTTCCAGTTTTGACTACTATCACCTTGGCTTAAGTACTGAAGGTGTATCTCACTGTTAAGGGCCACTTCAGAAGCTGAACTTTTAGTTGTCTATAAAGCTCAAGGAGGAAAAGCTACACCCAGTCTCCTGAGTTCTTCATTACAAGTCTTTTTGTAGAAGTCAACAAGAACCTTAAAACTTGCTGTCAGCAAAGGCAAAAATTAATTAAAATTTTGCTGAAGGTATTGCTATGGGACTTCCTAGATATTTTCATATCTTTTCTCTCAAAGATGGACTGTATGTTTGAAAAGAACAAAGTCATGGTGAGTATAGTTGGTAGGATTTGGGAGCCAGAACCTGGAGAATAGCTGGGGCAATTCACGCACTTAACAGCTCAAAGCAACTTGATATAATACCTTCTATCATAAGGAGGGTTGAGCCACCATTCACTGAGATCACCAGTCAGTTCTCAGTCTCCTGGGATATTAATTGCAACCAAGGGATTGCTCTCAGAGAGCTCCATTGTTGTTGAATGTGTCTCTCCAGCACGGACAAGTTCTTGGGAACAGTTTTAACCAGCTCTGCAGTTACATAGTGGCTTAGGAAGTAGACAAAGATTTTAGACAGGGAACAGAAACTTTTGAACTTCTTCAGGGACTCATAATAATTACAACAATACAAAAGCTTTAGAAATTGTATGACAGAAGATTTAAGCTGCATAGGCAAATTCTGCATTAGAAATTTATTTTCTGCTCTTAAATGTGAAAAGCCCTGACAAACTCTGTCAGACCTCCGAACTTAGTGATGAACAGCAGGATGATGAATGCTTCAATGATCCTCTTGTCTCTACTCCATTCTCATTAGTCCTCAACATAAGAAAAAAATTATCTGCAATGGCAATGTCATATGCAAAACAAAAAAGTTTCGCACCCAAAAAGAGAACCCTACTCTTTGAAAAAACTCTTTCAAGTAATGAAATCAGCAGAGATTACTATCTCAACCTCACAAAAAAGAAACCCAAAATTGCATTCTTGCTTTTCTTTGCCATGTATTGGAAACTTTATAAAGCTGTTTTCTTCCCAATAATGCTCTCTTGAGGCCCAATCATTCTTGCAGAAAACAGTTGTTTTTTTTTTTTTATGTGCCTAGGACACTTTTCCTGGGAACCTCTCTTCCACCTGCATTCCTGATATTCCACAGATTCCAGCCATAGGACTTCATAAAAAATTGCAGACAGTTTTCTTCCACTGCTCTTCTAAATTGCAGAAGAGATGTCTCTCCATATCCTCCTTCACCCCTTGAGGTGAGGAAGTTGGAAGGAAAGCTTCCCTCGGCTCCTGAGGGACCACCAACTGCAGCCCCACGAGCCACTTTGTTTAGAAAAACCTGCAGATCCCTGGATTCATTCAGAGCTTCATTTGGCAGCAGCACTCGAGGGTCTCCACACATTTCTGGGACACAATTTCTTCAATCACAAAGCCATACACTTTCTAGTATCTGTCTACCTTACACTCTAAGGTTTGTCTCACAACAGACCCAGATAAATTATTGTACAATAAAGTGAAGCCTGTTCCCAGATGATTTAGTACAAAGTTGGTCATTGGACCATTCTTGCCTTTTCAATTTCTGTGAAGGAAGTTGTGTGGTTTCTCAGAAACCAAGTGGATTACATCAGGTGAAATACACGGAACATTCCTACAGGTGTGTTATCAGGAAAATCTCATCTATATATATATATAATATATATATAAGACCCTTGAGAACTTGCAACCAGTTATGTCTGAGATGTATTGTTTGACTCAGTCACTGATAACTAATTATTTAATTGCTACCCCAGAAAAATGTGCAGCATGTGTCAGCTATGCACTAAATATACTCCCGTGTTCGGGACTTTTAGTTACTAAGTGCCTTTTTTTTCCTTAACACAGCTGATCACAGTAAATAAAGATGTAACTTTAATATGGTGGGGTTAAGGGAGATAATAAAAGCTTGGAGAGGCAAAAACAAAGCATTAAACAACAAAGATTTATTGATGAGAGTGTATCACAAAGGTCATGTCAAGGAAGTTTTCTATCAAATCCTTATTACCGAGGTGTAACAGCTCCATGTGAAAACACACTGTGTATCAAATTGATGTTCAATGTTCTGTACTTTGACCCAGGAGTCAGGATAAAACTACTCTATTATATGCAGCTGTAGATGTTTTTATATTTCATCTTTGTGATTATTTAGATTTACTCAATGATTTATTCAAGGATTTTATATCATTGTGGGTTTTAAATTAGAAGGAAATTATGGTGATCTTCTCTTACCAAGTCACCAGATTGCTGTGACAGCAATGATTTAACACTCAGAAGCACGGTAGGAACCAAAGAGAAGCAGAGGTGGTCATCTGACTCTCCTTGAGCACTGGATTCTTGCAGTCAAGTAGCTCAGGGTGCAGTATTGCTGCTGGAAATTGCAGTCCTTTAAACACATATTTCATGATGAGTCAACGAAAGTAATTACGGTGTTTATAAGGAAATAGTCAAGGACATAATGCTTCTTCACTCAGATTCTTAATCACTGTTTCTCATTAAGGAACATAAACAATACAAACTACAGGCCACTAGAAAAAAAAAAGTTTCAACTTATACGATGACTCTGAACTCCCCTTGAACTTACCTTGAAAATACACGGTTGCATTTGATGTTTGAAAGGCTTCTATGGTCAGCTCATTGTCTTCAGACTTGCAGAGATTCCTGGTTTTCTAAATTTCCTAAATTTCATCCACCATAAGACCCAGCATCCAGTCATTTGCTTCCGTTCAGTATATTAATATCTAACCTCCACTGCTCAAGAAAATATTTTCATCAGGAAAAAAACCAGTTCTAAGGAGCACTTAAAGTTACGGACAGTTTTGACTCATTGATTTAGTCCCATGTAATAGCTTTTCCAATTAAAAGATTTTTAATACAAAACCTTAAATAAACTTTATTTTTCTTTAGCTTTCAAAATTCTCTAAAATGCGCCTTGTTGAACTTCACTGAGTACTTAATAATATTTTTCAGCCACCCATAATTTATCATGCCCAAAAACATGTTATATGAAAGTGATTTGGTAAGCTAAAAGGAAACAAAAATAATGATTTTCCTCCAAATGTACCATAAATAGTGTCAAATGTGCAGTAAATGTTAACTTACAACAGTCTGCAGTATTATAAGGCAATTCCTACATTGACTCATGATATTATCTAAATAGCACTAAGCAAAGAAAGAATATAAATGCTCTTTGGAGAAGGTGAGTGAAAAAGTGATGATACTACAATGTAGGAAAGGGGACAAAAAGACCTGAATTCCTCCTACACTGCAAGATGGAATGGGGAAGATTTTTCAGCATTCCTGTTCCTAAGAGCTGCCTGAGAATATCTTTAAGCAGCGTAGTTACTACCAATGAGCCTCACACGTGCTTTCTTACCGGGGAAAAAAGGTAAAATTGTTGTGGGAGTCTCTTGTCACGCTAAAGAAAACTCAAAAAGCTGATAAAGAAGCCAATAACCAAAATCAAACCCTTTTTAGACTGAAGTTGGCTTTTAGGAAATGGAAGTGCTTGTGACAATACTTTATTTGTACTTATCAAAGTAACCGACATTGTGCTCAGCACACTGACAGCACAATGAAAAGGACAGCGCTGCTCTTCAGAAAAAGGTTCAAAATTAGTCAAAACTCAGACCTGTTGATTTTTTAAACAATTTTTAGCAGTGAGAGCATGCATATTAATTTGATGGCTACACTATTAGTCCCACCTCATACAGTATGAATTACTGACAAGCTGGAACAGCTGTGATGAGGAAATGGTAAAACATTGTTATAAATTACATTTATCATGGACCTTTGAC